>NW_010551326.1:39018-45262 GCF_000687285.1 Phaethon lepturus | reverse complement strand
CCTGCTGAATTAGTCAAAATCATGAAATGGAGCAGAAGCAAATAGTCCTACATTTTGAATGGTGTGTTAGTCCAGCATTGTGAGGGAATGTGTTTGTAGAGGTTTGTTATGAGAAAAGAAATACCCTTGCCATAGGCTTTTAATCTGTGTTGTCAGGGTCAAGGTGAGACAGTTGGCTCCAGCCGTACTTATTTTTATCCTCTGCATGATGGTAGTATTTATATGATCCAGCATGCCAGGCCAGATACAAGCACAGGTACAGGTCTTAGTCCAGATGGATCTCTTTACTTTGTTATTGCTGTTGGTGGGATAAGATTCTGAAGTATGCTTTCACTTTGATACAAGTATTTCAGGGCCCAGCAACTAGTACCTCACATAATTGCATGGAAGATCTTACCCATTCCAGAAAACACGTGGGAAGAAGGGAAAATGGTGTAGCTGAAATTAAAGTGCTGCTATTCTTCAGACCCATGTGAGTGCTTTATGTGTTAGTGATTAATAGCATCAGTAACATTTTTACAGCCTTATCACACAAACTACGCTTTCTTCCCATTTTATTTCCTTGAGCTGATGAATTTTTGTTTCATGAAGAAGTCAGAGGAAAAATACACAGAGTATTTGTCAAACTCATCAGAACACTTCCTTCCAAATGAGTCTGTTCACAGATTAGCTAACTGATCTACTCAGAAAGACCTTGGGAAGTAAAAGGGCTTTGAATCCATTTTTCATCTGAGCTTAAGCCTAGGCTTAAGCTTAGCATACAACTCACTCAATTGAGTTGTATACCATTCTGCAACAACAAAGATCACTTTCAGGAAGGTAAAGCAGAGGTAGTGAACCCTTATGAATCTAATCAACATTTGGTTTTTGGTTTTGCTGGTTTTTTTTTTTTGTTTATGGGAACCTGCAGGAAATTTAAGAAATTTAAGAAATTTAGGGAGTAAGGTTGATGTAAAAACATTTACTACAGAAAAAAGTTATGGTCCATTAATTATCTGATGTATATTTGTAATAAACAGTTATTGGCCCACAGCCAAAAATGGGGAATAATGGACAGCTTTTCCTGCATGATTACAAGTAACTTACCAAAGTGAAAGAGAGAGGACAGAAGGAAAAGGACAATTGTTGATTGTAATGCTTAAATGAGACTCTGTTAAAACAGGTCTCCTTTGGATTTCCTGCCTAATTCATCCTTCATTTTAAGAGTTAGTTGTTTTTAACAGTCTTTGCCTAAACATAGGGAAAACAGGCAGAGGGAAACTTCGACAATGTGGGAACCTTAAAAGGAGAAACAGTCATCTGATCAGTAAGATCCTGGGGAGACTGTTAATACTTAATTTTCACTGAAATTAATAATAAATGTATGCTTTTTTCCCGGCTTAGTCACAGTGAAACTTTTTTTTTGTTCTCCCTCTCTCTCCCTTAAAAGAGTAATTTGGTTTACTATCAGTTTTACTTTATTACAGGGGCATGTTTGCTAACATTAAGAACGTTAGCTGGTGCTGAGAATGTTGCAGATGACTAGCTGCAAAGTGTTGGAGAAGTGGCCACTGTGCCAATGACACCATTCCACTCTCATTATACAGCTCAGTTACACCTGACACAAATCTTTTTTTATCAAAACTAGCAGAAAGGAATGTTTAGTAATGATGATCATTTGTCCAGAGCCAGATCAGGTGAGCACAGACCTGATTACTGCTTATGGAAATACATGCACATGTAGAAGATGCTTTTATGATACCTATCTTGAAGAATCATCTTATTAGTGTGAGGGATGGAGAATAACAACAGGGCTGCAGTTCATTTGGCGGATTCTAAGGACACCATCCATCACCCTAAGCACAGACCAAGTAGCGCAGGAATGGCAGGCTGATTCAGCAGAACATTCACTTTAAGGTGAAAAAAAAATATAATGGATGAGTAACTTTAGAAATAATGGAAACCACAAAGATAATTCACAATCCAAGCAAGCAGGAGTCTGGGATGTGCCACTTCTCTATGAAGTCCTGCCACTTTCATTAAAGTGTAGAGTTTCAGACTCTGCAGATGTCAGGTTATTATAAAGGCATTGTTTCTCCTGATACACAATTAATGGTGATAATAGTGACCAACACTACTGGGAAATCCAAGAATTTGTAAGAAATATCATGTGGTCAGTTCTAACTGTTGTGCATTTGAACTGCGTATAGCTCCTGTCAATGTTGGGAGTAGCATGTACATACCAAAAGAAGATAGTGTTTGTTCTCCAAGGATATCTCTAGGGGAATGTCTACTTCTGTAGCTGCTGTTAGTCTTAAAAAATGAAAGAATAAATTTGAGTAACAAGCATCTGCTGAATTCAGCATTTCTAAAAATATACTTCTGCCACAGGAATTGTTTCTAATTAACACTGTCTGAAGGATTGTAGATGTTAACTTAAAGTATTTGTCTGGAGATATCCCCCTCCACCTCTTCTTCTGGCATATTGTAGATTATTGCCTGCAATAATATGCTGAATTTCAACTTTTGTGACTTCCATAATATCCTAATGACATCTAGTAGCTACGTACACAGAGCCTCATCTTGGATGAAACACAGGTTGGACTGTGCTCTATTCTATCCTGACTCAAAGTAGAACTGTGTTTATGAGTTTTTTGGAGAACATATTTTTTTCAAATGCTTGTGCTGTTGAATATATCCCTGTTCTGACTGGCAGAAGGCATGTAAAATAAATACTGGAAGAAGAATTCCAGATATATCTGGTTAAGAAAGCATTGCAATAGCAATGAAATCAATACAAGCAACATTCTTCAAGACTGTATTTCTCAATGGAAAACAGTCAAGGTCTACAAGAGAGATCATGGATAACATGTTGGGCTCCTATTGCAATGTCAGCATGCAGCATAGGTGATGCTTGTCCTTCCTTCCTTCCTTCCTTCCTTCCTTCCTTCCTTCCTTCCTTCCTTCCTTCCTTCCTTCCTTCCTTCCTTCCTTCCTTCCTTCCTTCCTTCCTTCCTTCCTTCCTTCCTTCCTTCCTTCCTTCCTTCCTTCCTTCCTTCCTTCCTTCCTTCCTTCCTTCCTTCCTTCCTTCCTTCCTTCCTTCCTTCCTTCCTTCCTTCCTTCCTTCCTTCCTTCCTTCCTTCCTTCCTTCCTTCCTTCCTCCTATGCCCATTATATCTTTCAATGTCCTACAGGGAAAGGGAATGCCCAGGGTAATCTGAATTCCTACGCTGTCACAAGAGAATTTAAATAAAAACAAATATTAATTTACTTGGGAAGAACATATTTCCTAGTGTTATTTTCTTGATAACATCGAAGGTCTGCTCTTCCCTGAAGGCAGAGTGGAGGCTTTGTTTTCTAACACTGAATGAATCCACAACATTATCAATACAGGCAACTTGAACACATGGCCGTAACGTGACAGAATTGTGAGTAAGCGATAAGTCCAGATTGCTTTAAGATGCACATTCACCTTCTTCCCTCATAAGGCTGGCTGGTTTCATGTCTTGTTTTAGGAAACAGTGAGCAACATTAAATACTGTGGAATAACGCAGAGATCTAAGATATATTGATTTCTTATTGGTGACATGTTCTCTACTGACAGTATGATGTGGGCAGTGTTAATGAGATAGACTGAGAGGAAAAATGCAGAGTAGGACTTTGAACATTGTTGTGGCTTAACCACAGCCAACAACTCATCACCACACAGCTGCTTACTCTCTCCCCCACAGTGGGATGCAGGAGAGAATCAGAAGAATAAAAGTGAGGAAAATCATGGGTTGAGATAAAGGCAGTTTAACAGGTAAAGAAAAAGCCGTGCACATGAGCAAAGCAAAACAAGGAATCCATTCACCACTCCCCATGGGCAGGCAGGGGTTCAGCCATCTCCAGGATAGCAGGGCTGCATCACGTGTAATGGTTTCTTGGGAAGACAGATGCCATCACTCCGGATGTCCCTCTACCCCTTCCTTCTTCCTTGCTCCAGCTTTATATACTGGGCATGACATCATATGGTATGGAGTATCCGTTTGGCCAGTTTAGGTCAGCTGTCCCAGCTCTGTCCCCTCCCAGCTTCCTGTGCACCCTCAGCCTTCTTGCTGGCAGGCTAGCATGAGAAGCTGGACAGCCTGGACTGCTTAGCAACAACTCAAAACATCAGCACGTTATAAACATTTGCTAATCCCAAATACAAAACACAGCCTCACACCAGCTTCTGAAAGAAAATTAACACTAGCCCAGCTGAAACCAGGACAACATCATCTTAGAAGTCCAGTGACATAAAACCTTGTCTTGCTTGCCCTAGGAAAGTGAAAGTTCAGAGATGGTCGGTGCTGATTTTACTTCTATCAGCATGGTAAATATCAATAAGGTAAAGTTTGCTAAGTAAAGTTGGCCCAACAACACATATATGAAAGTTATCTGTCAGTAAATGAAGGCTGGAGATTAGGCAGGTCTTAAGCTGCCATAGGGTAACCAGGTTCTACAACAGCATTCCCTTCAAAGCAGAAAGGGTGAAAATATTTTCAGCATAAAAACCCTAAACTCCGCCTCAAGAAGGGACTTGTAAGATAAATTACCTTGGAGGTGACCAGACTTGATAACCAAATCACTGTCTTCTAGTACCATGCTCCTGTCACTTACGGAAAGACTACGATGAGCAAATGCAAACTTAGGTTGGATTTTTGGACTCATTCTTTGGTAATTTACACTAAGAACATTTCCGAATTGTACAAATTGTTGAGCTCTGAGGTTCTGAAATGTAAGCACTTATATGTGATTTTACAAATGGTAATGAATTTTTAGTGAATGTTTACTAATCATTGCAATTGTACATGTAATAATTAGGTCATTAGATAATTAAATAATTAAACCTAGATTAGATAATTAAACACAGATGTCTATAATTCCATTCCAACATGTATTATCATTAAGAAAGAAATGAGCACTAAAGTGATGGATTAATTATAAAGATTTCATGCCACAGATGTTTAGCAGGTTCACATGCATTTTGAAGGAAACCATAAGCCTCAATCCAGCATAACTTAAGTAATTTTGAAACAGACCCATCAGTTCTGAAGAGATTGCTTCCTTTCTTAAAATTAAATGTATAGGTGTTCCCACTAATTTCAAAAAGGGTAAAGACCTGTGATCCCACACTGTAGGTTGGAGCTAGCCTCTGTGCTTATTCTACATTTTTATTTTTATTTCTTGACTTGCCATAGAAACAATTTCAGACCCCTGAAATAATAGCATTATGACTCAGAAACAAAATTAAATCTTGTAGTGTAATGGAAGGCTGATTAGAATTTCCCCTTCAGTTGTTCTCGTGTTTATTGTCTTGTGAAATATAGTCTAATCCTGTTAATGTACCATGAGAACTATTCAGTCTGATAAATGCAGTGTTTTACATTTGTGCTGTGAAAGTCCACCACAAAATCTTAAGTAATGGCAGCAAAACAATAATAAAAAAATGAGAAATAAAACCCAAACAAAACCAGTCCTGCCTTCCTTAACTTGGCAGAGATTTTCTTCAGTTTTTTCATCATTTGATTTCAAACCGTTAATGAAATATCTGCTGATAGCATCAGAGTACAAACTCTCTGCAATAATGTGACCTCTTTTCAAATCTCCTTCCATTGTTTACAGATTAACAACAGAGACTTTCACTTATTCACACTAAGCAGATACAAACAAGGTATTTGTTAACTTTCCATAAGTAATCATGAGCGTATCAATTACCCACCTGTTTGAGCCTAGATGGTGGTTGGTAGATAGGCTGCTAATGGACATCTCTTAACACTCCTTTTGAATTGCAGCAAGCTGCATACAGAAGATTTTTTCCTTCATCTGTAGCCCTCAGTGCAAGCAATGAATTATCTTCTATGGGAATGAATGGGAGAGTTGCACTTGATTGATGGAACAATAGGCTCGTTTTAATAGCAGTAGAATAGTGTCCCTTCTGAGTACAACACCTGCCATTAAGGAGTTCTTTGTTCTTCGTTCCACTTGGAGAAGATCGTATCTCCTCTGTAATAAGCAAGGCTGCAATATCATATCTGCTGAGTAGTTAAGGTAGGAATAGTCAAGGTAGTCATCAGGGACCATACCAGCATCTGCTGTGCAAAGACATTCAAATCAGTGGCTGTGCAGTAATATACCCCACAGGAGCCTGCTATTGATTAAGATCCATTACTGGTGAAGGAAGGTCACAGTAGCATTATGAAAACAGGCTAACAGGAACAGCAGGACATTTCAGAAAGGAAAA
>NW_010551326.1:29770-38987 GCF_000687285.1 Phaethon lepturus | reverse complement strand
ACTCTTTCTGTACAAGCAAAATTTGATCTAGGGAAGTTTTTCACATTATCTTCTTGTTCTGTGGTAAGTGAAAGTTTGTCACCTCAGAACCAGACATTGATGTTTCTTAAAGAAACATCTCATTCTCACTTTTACCATGAACTTCAATTCATCCGCTTACTCTATGTCTTTATTTTTAACTATTTATTTTTCTGGCTCTGTGCCATCACTTGTATGTCAACAGAGCACATCACTCCTCAATCCTACCATTTGCAATGTGCCTGTACCAGAGACAATGTAAAGTTAGAGGCCTGTTTTGATACTGGTTATGCAGAGAAAGTGTATCAGAATTGCAGAATACAAGTATATCATGATGTGAAATAGTCTGGTTCAAACTATTCAGTTTTTGAGCATGTTCATTAGCAGTGTGGGGTACTGAAGGACATAGCATATTTTGTTTCTTTGCAGTATTTTTTTCTTTAAAACACAATAGTTTCTCTTTACCACCAGAAATTCATCATACTTTAAGTTCCAGTTCTGAATTCTCACTGTTTACTGTTGAAAGAACATCTAATTCAAGTCTTGCATTATAAGGGATTGTTTTATCTTTCCAGCTCCTGTAGTGTTAGTGCCAAATCGTGCATATTTCTCTTTTGCTGTATTTGTTGTATGAAGCTGGATGTGTGTTTAACCAGCAACTGCTTAAACCACTAAGATAATTCACATCAATTACATGTGGTGCAAATTTTCGCAGGTTTTTATTATTGTTCATCAGAAAATGTTTCTGTTTCTAACTGTTATGTAACACGGTAATGGCTATGTTATTACAAGAAAACTAGCCAACTTAGATTACAATTTGTTCTTTGTGGTATCGGACATGGTTATCCCACTCAGACAAAAGGTACATACTTTAAAAGCTATAGCGAGTCAAAAAAAAATGACAGCCCATCAGCATAATGAAACTGGTCTTCATTAACATATTTTTTACATAACTTTATTCTCTTTATCCCCTAGTAACTAATCAAAGATAGTGCTGGAAACTATTTATAGTACTGCTCATATTTACCTTAATTTACTTATTTATTATGAAGATCAGGTCATAGAGTCACAGAACCACAAATTGCAGAATGGTTGAGGTTGGAAGGAACCTCTGGAAGTCATCTGGTACACCCCCCTGCTCAAGCAAAGTCACCTGCGGCAAGGTACCTAGGACCATGTCCAGACAACTTTTGAATATCTCCAAGGATGGAAGCTCCACACCCTCTCTGGCCAATCTGTGCCAGTGTTCGGTCAGCCTCACAGTGAAAAAGTGTATCCTAATGTTCAGGTGGAACCTCCTGTGCCCCATTTTGTGCCCGGATCTTTCATTCACAGGTGTTTTCCTACAGTACTCCGTCAGAGCAGGTAACTATAGTTCAAAACACAATAAAAAAACTTGGGTTTGAACACTGTCCTAAAACACAATAAAAGCAGAAATACTAGTATTGCTGCTGATTTGGCTATTTTCCACTCAGGTCCTTGTCCCTTATAAATGCACATCCAAATCCAAAACAGATAGTGGCTTATATTCCCCATTTCTGGATGCTACAAACTCATCCAACCCTTTCCAGCTAGGCTAAAGCCTGGAAAAGTGAGAATTCTTTTCATTCAGAGAACCTGAGAAACTTAAATAACATGGGAGTTGGAATTTGGGTGCATGAACAATTAATATTGTTTCTCTGTGTTCCCACCGGCCTCAACAGTGTGCTGTACAAATAGCAGTGTACAATAGTTAAATTGATCGGCTTTTCTTTTTTTGCTCTTCAATATTTAGGATCACAAAACAAATTTGCTTTGAGGCAAGTTCAGAGACTGTGCCATATGTTTTCTGAGACCTTCCATTTCTAAATAATCAAGAATTAGAAATCCTGAAGTTATACTGTGAAAGGCCTTAAAAACAAGTTGGGGTTTTACTTCAGCTGCTTTCTCTGTCTCAAGTCTTTGAGAAAAGTGAAAAACAAAAAAACAAAAACCAACAAGAACTGGGTACGTGAGAGAGACTAGTACAAGTTTTTCTTCTCTCATAAAGGTGAACACATGTAATTGGATTTGTTTTATCCTAATCATTAAGCCCTGAGTAAGCCCTGACCTCCAGACAGCCCAGCAGATCATATGACAGACATTTTCTTGCTTGACTTTAAAAAGTTCTTATTTCTCATTCACACGCTTGAGAAAATTATGCTTGTTATGCCTGTAAAAGTGACAGTGTAACTGGACAGCCTTTTGCAGTCCATTTGACAAAGTGCCTTTTGCTCTCATTTTGAGGTCAGCTTCAAGCAATATTCAGTTCTGTGAACATAAGCGATACTCACGGAAGATCTTTGCATGAACAAAGCTTTGTGCTTTTTCTTTTCTTTAGTTCTGGTACATGTTGTTCTGCATAGTGTTTTCTTCTAGAGGTCATCAAGATGAAGGAAGCTGAAATAAATAGGCATATGCATTGGGACAGCCTTTCACCCCAAGGTGAAAGAAGTGGAGCTGAACATGTGGTGGAAAAAAAGCCTTAAAAGTGCAGAAAATACTGATATTAGGCCAAGTGGTGCCAGTCAGATAATTTTGTAAGGCCTGTTTCTGAGGGGTTGTCATTAGAACTGCAATAGAAAAAAAAGTAGGACTAGATATATGTCTTTGACTTGGTCAAGGTGTAGCACAGTCTTGAGCAGTTGCCTCAGAATTTCTTCTAAGGCTGTGCTGATTCACACCACAAAAAGAGAGAACTTGCCTGGGTGAATGGCAAGCTTTTTAAAACCAAGTTGTTGCCTTTACTTATACATCACTTCATATAGCATGGTTGAAATCTTTGAAGTATATAAGGTTCTCTCATGGTAGTATAAGTCTAAACCTGAAGGGGTTGGTGAATTGTTTCCTTTCTGAACTGCTTTCCCTTCCCCAAAGCCTGACTGTTCAGATCAAAGTAATGGTTTCCACTAAGAAGACACTTAGACTTTCCTGTTGATGCTGCAAACCATGCTCCATTCAGGGTTTTAATATAAGCTTGAAGAAGGCATTATTTTCCTGACTTGCAATAGGTTCATCTTGGGTGTTTCATTCATACAGAATCACAGAATCATTAAGGTTGGAAACGACCTTCAAGATCATCAAGTCCAACTGTTAAGCCAACACCACCATGCCCACTAAACCATGTCCTGAAGCACCACATCCACATGTTTTTTGAACACTTCCAGAGACGGTGACTCCACCACCTCCCTGGGCAGCTGTTCCAATGCTTGACCACTCTCTTGGTGAAAAAATTTTTCCCAATATCCAATCTAAACCTCCCCGGGCACTACTTGAGGCCCTTTACGCTCATTCTGTCGCTAGTTACTTGGGAGAAGAGACCAACACCCACCTCACCACAATGCCCTTTCAGGTAGTTGTAGAGAGCGATAAGGTCTCCTCTCAGCCTCTTCTCCAGACTAAACAACCCCAGGTCCCTCAGCCGCTCCTCATCAGACTTGTGCTCCAGACCCCTCACCAGCTTTGTTGCCCTTCTCTGGACATGTTCATGCACCTCAACATCCTTCTTGTAGTGAAACACAGGATTCAAGCTGTGGCCTCACTAGTGCTGAGTACAGGGGCACAATCACTTCCCTGCTCCAGCTGGCCACACTATTTCTGATACAGGTCAGGATGCTGTTGGCCTTCTTGGCCACCTGGGCACACTGCTGGCTCATGTTCAGCCGGCTGTCAACAAGGAACCCCAGGTCCCTTTCTGCCAGGCAGCTCTCCAGCCACTCCTCCCCAAGTCTGTAGCGTTGCATGGGGTAGTTGTGACCCAAGTGCAGGACCCAGCACTTGGCCTTATTAAACCTCATACAGTTGACCTCAGCCCATCGATCCAGCCTGTCCAGATCCCTCTGCAGAGCTCTCCTACCCTCCAGCAGATCAACACCCCCCCCTAACTTGGTGTCATCTGCAAACTGACTCAGGGAGCACTCGATCCCCTCATCCAAACCATCGATAAAGATACTGGACAAGACCGGCCCCAGAACCGAGCCCTGGGGAACACCGCTTGTGACCGGCCGCCAGCCAGATTTAACGTCGTTCACCACAACTCTCTGGCCTCGGCTGTCCAGCTATGTATGGAAATGTAATAATCCTCTGCAGCTCATCTTTCTTTCTTTTCAATTCCAGTATCATTACCAAGCAGTTTACATATACAAAGCCTGCCTGAAATTTTGGCGTAGCTAGATTTGAAAGTGATCTGACAGTTGAGATGGGAGAGGCACCTCACTCTCTTTGGTAAATAATTCTTCATAATAAACGTCTGTAATGTTATTGCTTAGTAATTCTGTGTTGCAGAGGTGAAGAGCAGTCCACCTGATATGCACCAACTTCATTTTTTTCAGTACATGCTGTTATATAGTGCAATGAAGAAAGATGTGATTATATGTGATGACTGAGCAAAGACTAGAGAAATTGTTAGATGATATTTAACAAAGCAAAAAATTTCTCAAATCCTCAGTGTAAATGTGTAGCCTGCAGACAAGGGGAGGGTCAACTTTACCTTCACCAGTGCAAGTTTTATGAAGAGTGGAACAAAGGCAGTTTTGTGAACCTCATGCCTTCAGATGACGTTTTATTTTTTTTTTCTTTTTCTGTGGATACCAAACATTTTTCTTACCATCCAGAATTACTATGTTTTCCTCCGTAAAAATCTTTTCCCAAGAGAAGAAAACCTCAGCTAAGCATTTTCTTTTCTCACGGGTCAATGGATCAACAGGAATTAATTTTTTAAAGGTCAGAGGGCAGAATTCTATTCCTCCTTCAGCTGACTTGCCGTTACTTCCTTTTACATGCATAACAGTTTGTAACTGATGTAGGTCATTGTTTCTTTGATGAATTTGGCTGCTGTTCAATCCAGAGAAGATTTATGCCTGCTATAGCTTAGGCAGATTTGCAGCATTGTTGCAGGAGTGTGAACTTTGTTGAGCTGACAGTCCTTTTGCCAAGAGGTCAGTTACATAGACCTTGTCTGAATCTATGTTTTCTGATTACATTAGAATCCAGTTTAGCCTTTCCCAGTTGAGTAGTACTTTCCAGTGTAAACACTCAGCTACAGTAACCATGCAAAGAGAAGCAAGTGCCATTTTCTCAGCTGTCATTCTTTTTATTTCTACCTGTAACTGGACGGTGTTAAATGCAATCTTTTATTTTGAGAATAATGTAAGAAGAAAAGTCTGTAATCTTTTCTGTAGTCAGAAAGAGCGGGGCGAGTATTTATCTCCCACAGATTTTATTTCTCTTCATCTGTGACTTACAGTGACTCACAGGATAAACCACCTTTGGCTACCAAATTGTAACTACCCAAGTTCTTTGAATCGGTGAACAAGTACTGTCCTAGGGCATGGTATTAAAGGAAATTTTACAGCAGGATCATAGATTTCCAGCTATGCTTCCATCTCTGGATCTCTGTGCTGGTTCATATTACAGGAAATGGACTGAATCAGATTTCACTTAAGTCAGCTGTTCAAAATATGCTATGCTGAAACTCTAACTCCATGAAAATAAGAAAGGTTTTCGAAAGTTTTGAGCAGAAATTTCATTAAAGGAGGATAAAAAGCTGCCATCCTTCAGTTTTCTTCTTTCTCCCTCTCCTTTTGTACCTTCCAAATGGTGATGTGTAGGTGTTGCAGCAAGTTAATTAAGAACACCTAGTCCATTGAACAGAAAGTATCGTGTTATCCGTTGGGCCAAACTGTAGGCTATCTCCTTTTTCACAACAGATCTGGCATTAGAACTGCTAAGCAGATTATTTAAGGCAAAAAGACTGATCGAGAAAGACACAAATATCCTTAAGCCAGCTCAGTACCAGCAATTACTAACTAAAATAATTAGACTTTTCATTATCCAGGACCTAACTGTGTGAACTTGAGTGCAAGTTTTAAAAAGATTTCTGCCAGTGTTTGTAAATCTTTCATAATACTTTCCTTGCTTCTCTCTCCATTCCTTTGCTTTTACTCACTCAGTGGATTATCAAAGTACTGATGAAGTAGAAATAATTCTAAGCTTTTTGTAATAAACCACATCAGGAGAACAATTAAAATAGGCTTCGAATTCTGCTGGTTATTACTCGTTGAATGCCTGACTTGAAATCTAAAGTCAGAGTCCATCATTGTCAGGATCACGAAGAGAGTGATTGCTCTCAAGATATTATGTATTATGTTTTGTACAAAATCAGTGAGCCTTTAGTAGACTGGAATAAATCCTCAGAAGAAAACAGAATATTGTGAATAAAGAATTTGTGAAATATCCTGTAAAACTTATAGATCATGTCTTCAGATGTTGTTTTCTAACATTGCAGATTAGGTAACTCAGGAAAAACTATCTGATTTGTTTTGGATTTGTTCTGTCTGTGGATGAGTATAGAAGAATATTTTTTATTTAATCTTCTTTAACAGTGTCAAATATATTATTGGCAACTGTCCAGAACAAAACGTTTGGCTTTTTCCCATATTCCCATACTTGAGAACCTGCTTTCACAGTGTTCTCTGTATTTTGGTTGAGGTCTCAAGGTGTCAATCTCTGGCGTAACTATTTGACCTGTATCTGGTGCCTAGATGAGTTGTGTGTCTGAGCATAAATTTATCATAAAAGACGGTTATTTCCTGGGTAGAATGTTATTTGTTTCAGACACACTGTTTACTTACTGAAGAGGGTTGGGGAAGGAGCAGCAAGCTTTTTTCCCTTCCCTTCCCTTCCCTTCCCTTCCCTTCCCTTCCCTTCCCTTCCCTTCCCTTCCCTTCCCTTCCCTTCCCTTCCCTTCCCTTCCCTTCCCTTCCCTTCCCTTCCCTTCCCTTCCCTTCCCTTCCCTTCCCTTCCCTTCCCTTCCCTTCCCTTCCCTTCCCTTCCCTTCCCTTCCCTTCCCTTCCCTTCCCTTCCCTTCCCTTCCCTTCCCTTCCCTTCCCTTCCCTTCCCTTCCCTTCCCTTCCCTTCCCTTCCCTTCCCTTCCCTTCCCTTCCCTTCCCTTCCCTTCCCTTCCCTTCCCTTCCCTTCCCTTCCCTTCCCTTCCCTTCCCTTCCCTTCCCTTCCCTTCCCTTCCCTTCCCTTCCCTTCCCTTCCCTTCCCTTCCCTTCCCTTCCCTTCCCTTCCCTTCCCTTCCCTTCCCTTCCTTAAATTTCATATCAGCTCTTACAGACAAAGTTAACCCAGAACCACAGAATCACAGAATGGTTGAGGTTGGAAGGAACCTCTGGAGCTTATCTACTCCAAACCTCTTCTTCAAGCAAAGACACCTAGAACTTGTTGCCCAGGACCAAGTCCAGATGGCTTTTGAATGTCTCCAAAGATGAAGATTCCACATCCTCTCTGGGCAACCTGTTCCCATGCTTGGTCACCCCCATAGCAAAAAAAGTGGTTTCTGATGTTGAGACAGAATGCCCTGTGTTTCAGTTTGTGCCCATTGCCTCTTGTCCTGTCACTGGGCATCGTTGATGCATCTGTCCTCCTTGCACCCTCCTTTCAGGTATTTATATACATTGATTAGATCCTCCCTTACCTTCTCTTCTGGAGGCTAAACAGCCCTAATGCAGCCCAAGATATGGTTAACCTTCTTTGTGGCAACGGCACATGCTCATGCTGGCTCATGCTCAGCTTGGTGACTACCGGGACCCTCAGGTCCTTTTCTGCAAAGCTGCTTTCCAGCCCAGTGGGCCCCAGCATACACCAGTGCCTGGGGTTGTTCCTCCCCAGGTGCAGGACTTTGCACCTCCCGTTGTTGAATAACCTCAAGGCTGACTTTTCCTGTAAAAATTTGGAAACTGTAAGGATGTTGAAGTTTGATTGTAACAGAAGTTGTTTGTCTCTTACTCAGAATTAGGTTTTGAAGTGCTATGCTGCTGTACTGCTTCATTGTCTAAAATTCAACTCTTTCTGTGGCAGAGCATGCTAGAGATCCAGCCTTGTAGAACAACCACTGGGAAATAGTTGTCTGCAGAAATTTTATGCCATCTGTTTTTCTGTTACGTTTCTCTTTAAGTGGAAAACTTAATAATTTCTTCATTTTGAACCTAAACATAATTAAATTGCTTTCTTTCCTTCTAACTTGATCTAAAAGCCTAATGCAGCTGTAAAGGTGAAGTGTTGCCTGCTAGCCAAATATTAATAAGAATGATGCTTTATAAAAAGTGGAAGCTCTAGTAACAGTCTTTTCTGCATGTAAGTGGTTGTATCTCATGGTTACCTAAGGGCAGAGCAGAAGAGAGGAAAACGTGAGGGTGGAATTCTAAAAAAAAAAAAGAGGAAAAAATTATTTTGACCTTAGAAAAGGAAGTTTAATAATAAACTGGAAGATGGTGTGGAATTCATAGTACTGACACACAGGGATAGTAATTGTGGTGCTGGTGCCTTTTTTGTAAGGTGATACTGTGTGCTGTGTAATTATATTTATCCCACCCAGGAAGATATGTAAATCTGATATTTCTAAAGATGAAATATTTTCCTCAAATTGTAGCGCCTTTGCACTGCATTGACGGAATTGTTTTGCATTAGGCAGGCATCAAAACAGTGTTCTCACGTTCAAGCTCATATAGTTGTGAGCAGTTTCCATGAGCTTCCTTTGTCTGGAGGAGATTTTTAGTGTATTCTCCCATAAAGAGATGAAAAGTCAATGTGATAATAAAAAGATGTTACTGTCTCTGACTCTGCAGCTTGACTGTATCATGGCAGATACTAATAACTGAAATTTGTGCCCAACCTCTGCTAGTCAACACAATCATGGATGATCTTGCAATATTTTGCTGACAGTGGCAATAAGACCATCTGCAATGAGCTGCACGAAGGAGTTGCAGGAAAAAACAAGTTAGATAAAATTCAGTGTAGACAAGAGTGAAACAATGCAAGTGTGAAAAGAACAATTTCAACATCACCTACAGAGTGATGGATTGTTATTGCTCAATAATGAGATCTAAGAGGTGTAACAGTGCTGATACAGAATGACTATGTTCAGAAACCCTCAAAAAAGTGAATTGATTACAAGTGATAACGAGAGAATAAAATCATGCTGCTATTTAAATCTACCATATGCCCTGATCTCAAATACTTTGAGCCACTGCAGTCCCTCCCACTTCAAAAAAGGATATAACAAAAAAAGATCAAGAGAATGGCAACAATCATAAGCAGTTAAATAGACTAGGACTATCCAGCCTGGAGAAGGTAGCAGAGAATGGACGCCTTTTATAAACAGTAGTCTATAAACGGC
>NW_010551326.1:26720-29739 GCF_000687285.1 Phaethon lepturus | reverse complement strand
GAAAGAGTGAAGTTGAGCCCAGGAGAGAGGCAAGGAGAGGTGGTTTAGTGTTTGCCTTTGCTTCTCACTACCTAAACCTGTTTTATTTGGCAGTAAATTAAATTAATGCCCCTCAAGCTGAGTCTACTTTGCCACAATAGTAACTGGTGAGCAATCTCTCTGTTTTTATCTGGACGCATGAGCTTTATCATTCTTGGATTTTTCCCATTTTCTCCTCCCATCCTGCTGAGCATAGGCAATGAATCACTGTCTGGGTAGAGTTTGGCAGTTAGCCAAGGTTAATCAGCTACAAGTAGTTAGACATACTGCTGTATTTCTTGAATCAATACCGTTTAAGATATCTAGGTCTTATGTAGGAAGAGGGAAGTTATGTCTATTACATCTGCTGCTGACCACTGTCAGCATGACAGTCTCTCTGTTGGGTCTTGAACTCTTAAAATCAATTATGTTAAAACAAAATAGTTTTTTAACTGCATATCCTGAAATTATGTAGGAAAAATTTGAATGTAAACAAGGGGCTTGTTTTTACCCATAACCAACTTTCAAAATACATTTAAACTTCTGTTAGGCAAAAAGCAAAAAATGCAAATGAAAATTAGATCCTTTGTTTTACAATACTTAAAATGGTTTTTTATACTCCATCTAGCTTCTCCAGTAATTTACACATTTTGATGAATAAAGTGCTCAAAACAGATTTTCAAGTGGGCTATTTTAAATGATAATTATCCTCCATAATCTTAGTCTTATGAAAATATTATTATCTTTAGTATTGTTGATAATGGATAAAGAATTCAGGCCTCCCTTCAGAACAGAAGAGTTAATAATACATTCACCATCATGTAAATGAAGCAAGGTAATGTGGCTTAGTTTTTCTGAAATATCTGTTCTAAGAGGCCTTGGGCAAAGAAATGTTCACATTTTTATCTTTTAACTATAAAGCATAAACCACAGAGAGCAATGCATAAATAATATAATAGACTTAAATTAATTTTAAACCGTTTGTGAATGAACTGATATCCTGTGCTAACAACTAATAAAACCAATGGTACACATCTTGTATGTTACTATTTGTATCTACTTGAAAACATGAAATTATTATTCTTTTCTGAATAGAGCTCTCTTCTGGCAAGAATCAGGCTGGGAGAATTGCATAGAAAATACCTAAGTAAAGTTTTCCTCAATTTCTGGTAGTATGACTGTGAGATTTTAACAGAAAAATATTTTTCTTTCTACTGTTAAAACTACACATAGAAAAAGTAGGAGGAGGTTGTAGACGGCTTTATAATGTATGTAAGGTTACCTAGCAGGCCAGTGGAGGAGTGCAGAATAGAAAACGTCTCTCTGGCATCCCATTTCTATATTCTATCTACTTTTATTTCAGTGTAACTCCATTGACTGGTCCACTTATTTTAAGTTAAGCTATACAAGTAACACAGGAAACGTTTTGCTGCTTCATAAGTGTCTCATAATAACTTTTTTTGCATTTCACAGCCTTCCAGAACTGTACAGTGGTTGCAGAGGGTTCAGGTTGGGGAAGCCCCCTGCCACTGAAGCAATTTGGTTTAGAGCACATCTTTTACAGTTAAAATTGTCCACAAAATAAAGATCACAGCTCTAACTGTCATGGTACTTTGAGTAAAACTTTATACAGAGATATGTTTATGAAGAAAGCTACAAATGACTGATATGGTTTTCCAGTGGAAACTCTAATGGAACCGCTTTAAAAGAATATACTAATTTCATTGCATTTTTGGAGGAAATTGAACTGTAATTTAGTAGTATTGTTTTATACTCACTCTCTCTAGAAGTTATATACAAAGCTAATACATATATCAGCTGGTGTCTGAAACTTAAAAGAGGAAAGAACAGCACAGAAGAACAGCTCTCAACATCTCATGGAAAGACAATGAAAGAAACTCATAAATCAAACATAATTAATTTCTACGTCAATCACTTGCATGCATTCCATTCACACATCTTTAATATGTGAAACTGACACCCCAGTTTCACATGGGGCAAGGGTGATCTCACTCTAATCAGTAACTTGCAATAGTGGGTGTATTGATTTCACAGAATCACAGAATCACTAAGGTTGGAAAGGACCTTCAAGATCATCAAGTCCAACCATTAATCCAGCGCCACCATGTCCCCTAAACCATGTCCTGAAGTGCCACATCTACACGTTTTTTTAATATTTCCAGTGATGGTGACTCCACCACCTCCCTGGGCAGCCTGTTCCAATGCTTGACTACTCTTTTGGTGAAGAAATTTTTCTTAATATTTAATCTAAACCTCCCCTGGCACAACTTGTGGCCGTTTCCTCTCGTCCTACCAATTGTTGATTTCCAACAACATAAAAAAGGTTGTATGTAGGTTCTGGATATTGTATGTACTTTTCCTAAAGAACAGACATGAGAAATAAAACCTCCCATAGCAAAGCCCTGTTTGGGGCACTTGGCTGAACAGTGTGCCTGGGGAGGTGGGAGGTGGATCTTGGTAAGAATGACTAACAGGAGCAGATGGTGGGCAGGTTGGCCTATCTGCAGCTTGGATGAGAATTTTCCACTTGCAGGATGCATAACAGAGCCTTGGGACACAGTAAATCATAACTGTGAATGGCATGTTGTTATAGAAGTAGGAAGCTACCAATAACCCTTGCATGGTCCTCAGGGAAGTCCAAGGGAAACTTGGAAAAGCTTTATTTCAGACTTGAGAAAGCAGTAATCAGTTATTGTACATGTTTATTCTCTTGTAGTTTTTGCTTTTCTTTGTTGTAGTATGGGGTGTTTAGCTGTTTGGTTCATTTTTTTGGAAGTGGAAAAGATTAGGTGATAGAATAGCACACAGGTTTGTTTAGTTCAATTTTCCTCTACTTCTTGCCAGAAGGTGTGAGAGACCGAATTGTAAAACATTTGTCTCAAAGATTGTTTATCCAAGATAAGGATGGCTACATGGCCACAGAGATCTCCAGCTGACGAAAAACACCCTGCCAAGATAATGGCTACAAAACAAGAGAAAG
>NW_010551326.1:16109-26653 GCF_000687285.1 Phaethon lepturus | reverse complement strand
GGTCTTTGAAGGAGAAAAAAAGGGCCTGCCAAGACAGGCCCGTGTGTGTGCTGGCCGCCTCCGAGTGCGATCACCCACCACCGAAAACATCAGGAGACTTGGACCCTAGGACACTGCGGATGCATGGTGGTGACTATCCTTGCAACTCTATCCCGAATGCTTGCTTGATTTCTGTCTTTTTATTCCATTCTGTCCTATTGCTACTAATTCTTTACTTTTGATAATAAAAGCTGTCTTGGATATACGGCATTTGACTTCATTTGTGTCTTAATCTTGCTCTCGGGATCATATCGAAACCTCTCCTGACATTGGATTGGGACAGAAGGCCACTGCCTGTGGTTGCTCTCACAATTCCCACCTCACTCTCGTCAGTGCCCAGAAGGTACCTCCAGAAAGTGGAGTGTATGAATAAACACACACATAGGTAAACACAGTTAAGTCCCCTATCCTTGAATATGTATTGATACTTAGTGTAGGTTGAGTTAAAATAAAAATGTCTTGAATGTAAAAAGGTACCTATAAAAAGATTCTAAAGCTTATGTTCTTTTAACTTTTGCAATGGCTGAAATAGCTGAACTTCCTGCAAGGTCAAAGTTCTGCACAAGATTAGTCTCTACAGGGTACGCTAATGGGCCAGGGTATGTGTCATCTACCATGAACTGAAATGGAGTATCATCAGGAAAAAAACCCCACAAACCCAAACCCAAGAAGCTGCCCGAAGCTCTCCCAGAACTATTCCCCAGGTTAATTGACATAACATTTTTCACATGCTGCTGTTTAGTTAGTAATTTTTGAGGCTTCTATGTTTTTCTGCATGATTAATTGCGACGAGCGAGGGAAGACAAGCAGTCGACTCAATGTGAGTGATAAAGCAAGCTTCAACTTTATTGCAAAACCCTACACATATTTATACACTGAATTCTACCTTATGCATACTTGTCTTACAATCATTGGCTTAGCTCTAAAGATTACATTATCATACTCCTCCTACTTGCGGTTACTGCTACGTGGTCCGGGTTCCATCCTGTTTTCCTTACTTCTTCTTAGCTGTTTATCACAGCTCCTTCTCCTCAAGGCCAAGCCCTGCAGGTGTCCAGCTGTTTACCAGGTTCCCAATGCCAGATACTGCTACGTGGTCCGGGTTCCATCTTGTTTTTCTTACTTCTTCTTAGCTGTTTACCTGCACAGTGCAAGGTCAGTATGACCTTCTTTTCTCCCTTGTCAGCATAACTCGAAATTTTCCACCGCGGCCTAGTCTGGCTAACTTATGTCAAGATTGAATCACAAGGCTCCTCCATGGAGCCATGACCGCGTTCCCTCATCCATTCTCCAACAATTAATATAAGTGAAAAACTTCCTAAAATTTATTTAATTAAAAATAAAAATTTCTGAGGACATGCAGTAAAAAATAGATAGGAACAGCACACTTGTTTGGGAGTCACATATCCTAAGATATCTGCTCTCTTGGAGATGGATAACAGTGGAAATTCACATGAGCTTGGAGTCTTCTCTTGGATTCTAGACCAGTACAAAACAGCAGTGCTCTAAACTACTGTCAGGTTAGTGGGCTCAAAGAAACTCAAGTAACCATCTAATCACAAGGTCTAACAGAGTGGATTTCTCAACCACAGGTTGGGTCTCTAAGCTTTGTATATAACACATGAGAAAAAAGGTGAAGCATCTCAGACCAATCTCAGAAACCATGCCATCTCCATCCTTGGAGGATTTCAAGCCTTAGTCAGGCTTGAGCACTGAGCACCATGACCCCATGGCTGGCCCTGCTTTGAGCATGAGGTTTTGGACCAGGGGTCCCTTCCAATCGCAGTGATGCTGTAACAATAACATGGTTATTTCTAGGTCGTGCTACTTTCATGTTAAGAAAAACTTTACATATGACTTGAAATGTTTTCAAATTAGGAGTGGGATTTGGACATTTATGTACTTTGACAATGTTACAAAAGATGTTTACTCAACACTAAAAATTGGATCCTAAGTTAAAAAGACTGTGTTTGAAAATACTAAATGCCTTGTATTAGACATTCAGCATCAAAAAAAAGTAGAAAATCTGTCTCATTTTCAAAATCTGCTGAGGACATCTTAAAAGCTGAGGTGTTTCCAGTACTTGACTACTTTAAGGAAGTTACAGATATAGTGGTATTTATTTGCATTTAATATTCTAAAGCATGAGTGAGTTGCAGTTCTTAATGTATGTCACCTAACATCTCCCCTGCAGGTAGCAATCTGCATTTTCACAAATGACAAACTGAGGATCATCAGTTCAGCTGAGGTCACTGAATTCAGGTCTGAGGTCCCCGGTTATTGCCATGGTCATTGAACAGTCCTCCATCCTGAGATAATAAGCAATTTATCTTAGTTAATTAATTAGCAAACATAATAACCTACTAAATCAACTTTCTGAGCTAGACATCAGAAGAGATTTTATTACAATCCTAGTAAATAAATAAGATATAACTCAAATGTAATGCATGCTTATTTTGAAGAAGTTGTTTATATACTGAAATATGACAAATACTATGCACTTTGGTTTTTTTACTCTGTACCTATCAGCATAATTTGATGGCTTTTTCCCAAAGGAGATAAATATGTCAGAGCACAAGAAGAGAGATTATTTTGAGTGTAATGAGGCTGTAGACTGCAATAAGCATCATCCATCACTGTCATATAAAGAACTTGGTATGACCTGAAGATCCACAGTTCTCTGAAGCAAAGCTCCCAGACAGCTGAGTTCACACAGTTTGGCTTTATGTGCTTTCAGAAGAGGTTATCTGATTTTGGCAGATCTTCTCTCTATTCTGTCTACTTACATCTGACTGGTGAAATTATAGCATAGCAGGAGGTCCTCTGTATGAGTATGCATGAAATGAGAAGAGTAAGCACTCTTCCAGCAGTATTTTCAAGAATCTTTAATGTTGTTTTCTGCACATGAATTTATGAAAAATAAAGAGCAGTAGCAGCAAACAGGTACTTTCAAAAAGCAACCACTGTGTTGTGTTGGAGACCAGTCTGTGTTTCAATTGTAAGTGTATCTAGGTAAATTTGGCCATTTAGAAGAAAGTGGAATGAAAAATAAGAGTACTTACTTTTTAATGTGACCTAGACTAGCATCTTTGCTAGTGACATTAATGACAGGATTGGAGCGGTTTGTGTTCCTTTACCAGGGTCAGCTTTTAGGTTATTTGTAGGCATACTTTCTCTGCTTCACCTAGAGGTTAAGAATTTTTACTTAAACCTTAACAAATATCTTAGCAAACACAGCCAAATATTTGGTAAGTGGTGACCTTATTACAGACTAATTCCTGCCCTTATATGGGAAGAAGGAAAGACTTCTTTAACTAATGCGAAAGCAGAACTAAATCCTGTTGTGCAGTGTAAGTTGCTCAAGTGGGCAGGATGTAATAACGTCAACGCTTACAACAGATGCCATATAAGCTTGATATTTAAAAAAATAACTTTCACCTTGTGGTGGGTTGACCTTGGCTGGATGCCAGGTGCCACCAAGCCACTCTATCACTGCCCTCCTCAGCAGGATGAGGGGAGAAAATGAGATGGAAAAAACACGTGGGTCAAGATAAAGGCAGTTTAATAAAGCAAAAGCAAAGGTTACATGTGGAAGCAAAGAAAATAAAAGATTTATTTTCTACTTCCCATCAGCAAGTGTTGTTCTTCTCAGGAAGCAGGGCTTCAGTACATGTAGCAGTTGCTCTGGAAGACAAACAACATAAAAAATTAATGTCCCCCCTCCCTCCTCCTTTCCCTTAGCTTTTATTGCTGAGCTGATGTCATATGGTATAGAATATCCCTTTGGGCAGTTTGGATCAGCTGTCCTGGCTGTGTTGCCTCTGATTTGAGGAATATTGATCTTATCCCCCCCCAGCCTACTGGCATTTCGGGGTGAGAGGCAAATGTTGGAGAGAGAGCCTTGATGCTGTGCCAGCACTGCCCAACTGTAGCAAAAACACTGGTGTGTTATCAACACCATTCTAGCCACCAACACAAAGCACAGCACTATGAGGGCTGCTATGGGGACAATTAACTCCATCTCAGCTAGACCCAGCACACACCTCTAATTTTCTTCTCTCCATCACACTGCCTAGAGGACTTCCCCTTTGCAGAACAATTGACACTGTAGTTATTCTGAGCTATGTTTCAGTAACATCTATAGACCAGTTTTTATGTTCTTGCTCTGCTTGCTTGTTGACTACACCTATCTTAGTCGCTACTGCTGACATCCATGGTGTGAACAGCCAGTTCTCTCCTGTGAATCAAGGAAGGCCATTGCCACTCTCTCATGCAGCCCTGTACTCTTTTTCCTGCCACACTAACTGTGTACCTTTCTCTAAAGCAGAAGGTTTTTTTCTGTTTTGCCAAAGGGTGAGACAATTCAATGCCTTTCTAATTTATGGTCAAGCCTTTGCTTCCTGGCTGCTTCAGCAGTCATATACTGCTCTTCCTCATGCTCAGCTATTTAAAACTAATCTGTCTATAGACTTCAGTTGAATAGATAATTAATTGCAATCATTATAGGCTAAGATCTGAGGAATTTTGTTTTCCTCCCTTCAGAGATGAAGGTTCGTTACCAAAGTAACAGAGTATTACCAGTCTTCTGTGCTGGAGTGCAGGAACATAACGATGAGGAAAGAATATGTTATGAATATGTTTATCTTTTAACAATATTGTGCTAAAGATATCATGCATGTGAAGTAAAGCTATTGTAAGAACAAACTTCCTCCTGTCCCATTCTTTTATACTCTTTGTAAATGGGTGTAAAAAAATCACTTCAGTCAATTTTGCACCTTGAAGAGAACAAAAAAGAGCAGAGTGTAAATTAGGATGAGGAGTACAGGTTTTCCTAAAGTTTAAAAAAAAAGTTTTTTTTTCATGCTACATAAATAGTATCAGTGGCGTAGAATGCTTATCCTTTCTTACACATTTCAGTCAGTTATGGAGGATGTCTCTCCCCTCAGTAGCTCTTTAGTTGTTTCACAGGTCTCTATACTGAGGTTGGCAACTAGTAATGATCCCCCTCCCAGGTCAGGAGCATTACTAGGTTAATCCCCATGTTAAATGTACACTCGATTTTTGGTGAAGGGAAAAAAAAGGATGTCAGGAGAGCCAAGAGAAAGTAGAAATGAAGGTGCTTGTGATTCCATGAGATTATTCTTTTAACCAGTGTGGATACAGACTCTCATTCAAAGTTGAAGTGTATGATTTTGTTGTATCACTTATGACTGACGTGGAAAACTGTTGACAAGTACACAGAAGCTTTTTACTACCTATTTGACACACTATGCATTAAGGCTTTTCTTTTCTTTCTTTTTTAAAAATCACTGTTTAGAAAAAAGAAACCTGTGTCCCAATTTGTCTACTCCCCTAGATTTGAAAACGGTTTTACCCACAACTTTTAAAAATTTCTTTTTACCTTTCAGACCATAAATACCTCTAATGTTAAAAACAAAGCATTGTGTTGCTGAAGTCTTGAATGAAGAGTACACTCCTAAAGGTTATTTGCTT
Organism: Phaethon lepturus; assembly: GCF_000687285.1. Lineage (NCBI taxonomy): Eukaryota > Metazoa > Chordata > Aves > Phaethontiformes > Phaethontidae > Phaethon > Phaethon lepturus. Next base: position 21,121 of record NW_010551326.1, on the reverse strand, counting down.
TCCAGTTGCTGGTGTAAGGAGTCCTGGATTGCTGTATCATGGCATATAATTAAATTAATGGGAGCTCAAATGACTATCAGGGTTTTTTGAAAACTCCCATTCATTTCCTGCTTAGTAAAGAGATTTCACAGATTAAACTTGGCTTATCACTTCTACTGAGTTGTGGGACCAGAAGCTCCCTCTTATAGAGGGGGGGAAAAAAAAGGAATACAATTTCCTGGAGGTTGCAATGCGGCTAATGACTTACTTGAGCCAGGGGACTGCTAACTTCTTTCTGTTCTATGACAGTTTGCTGCTTTTTCCCCTTAGAGCAGTCTGATGTGGTTTACCCCGCTCTTCTGAAGAACTGGCATGAGACATGCCTGCTGGACTCATGCCCAGTGCCCTTTGCCTTACCATGGCCATGTTTCCACCCAAACTGTGGCAGTGGTCTGTGCACAGAATGAAGCAGAGCATGGCGTGCCTTGTTTGCTCAGAAAAGGCAGGAAGGCAGGAGGAGCTATTCATCCTCCACCTTGCACATTTCTTTTTAAAAGGACTCCTTTTAATGTGGCATAAATGGCTAGAATAAAAAGAGGATTTATTCTAATTACACTGAAAACATATGTATGTAGAAGTATTATCATTTCCCTGATGGCATGAGAGCATTGGAGCCTTCAGATACAGATAAAACTTGTGTTCAGAACTTGATAAAGTCCTCCCTGTGCTGTGACCATATTGTAAGCAAAGCTGTTACTAATTGTCGCTGAAGATATGTTCCTTTCTCCAGGAGGCACTACAGCAGCTGTGCCTTTAGGACTGAAAAACACTTTAAATGATGAGCCTCTCTGTATCTTAAATTTTCTGCTCAGGAATCTCCTTCAGTTCAAACTATCCCAGACAAGAATTGTCTCTGGAATGTGACACCAGTAGGTATGGCTGAGCAGACTGTTTTGTTCAGTATGTATTGTTGTAGAAGGGTTCAACTACTGTGCAACAGGTGGGTTTGTGTGAGTGTTACGGTGTTGCTGGGTTTGTTGTTTTTATTGTTATTTCAATGAAAAAAAATGCAAGCCAACTTCTTTTCCTTCATATCTTGAAAGCAGGCAAAAGCTGCCTTTTGCATTCTTCCTTCAAAAATGCAATCTCTGAGAGTGCAAATAATTCAAACTAGAATAAATACTAGTACTCTGTATCCAAAGAGTAAGAGATATGGATATATTACATATATATACATGTATGTGTATATTATATACATTTGTGCTAAGAAGTTGTATTTCTGTTAAGTTAATTAATTAAGAATTGATCTTGTCTTGCTGAGAAAACTAGGGCTGTAAGTCTCCCTTATATCACCTGGAGAAGGAAGAGAATAAGGAGAAATCATCATCATAATCTAGATCATGCCAGACCTGGCTGGTGGGGGAAGAGAGGAAAATATGTATGGACCAAAGGAAGAACTATGCCTATTTGAAACTATCCAGTAATACCCGCAGGCAGCAGGACAGCAATATCCATGATAGCATTTCCTCTGGGATTCACTGAGGGGGAACATCTGATTTGGGCATCATGACAGCCTGTGTCTGTTTTATTGAAACCCTCCCATGTTGGCTGTGTTGGTGAGAAAAATATCTAATTGTGGTGTAGATGCTTCCCCAGGTACCTTGATGTTAGTGAACAGCTCTGGTGGGAGTTTGCAATAACCTGCTGTCTCTGGGAAACTCTACATCAGCCTAGACATAGAAGTAGCTTATGGGCAATTTTTCATTCTGTGAGTTTGATGAGAAAAGAATTTTGATTTTTCTTTTTTTGGGGGGGGGGAGGGTGTGTGTGTGTGACAAATAGTTTGAAGGAGTGCTAGTTGATGAGATGGAGACTGAGAAAAAAAGAAGTCCAAGAGCAAGTCATTCTTTTCACCTCCTGCTTTTAATCCAAGTGCCTTCCACAGTATCAAAATAAAAAGGGGAATATAGAGCTGCATTTTGTATTTACAACCTGATCAATGCAACTGACTTCCCCTCTAAAAAATAAAAACTTGGACCTTTTCTTCATATAAATAAGAAAAAAATGTACACTCTCTTTTCAATCTTGAATTTGGGTAGGGGGTCATGTCTGTCTAGCTATGCAAAGCACAAGCACACCCAAAACGAAACACATGCTTTTCTTGCCCCCGTCCTGCAGTGCCCAAAGGGCTAAACAAGATGTGGGCTGGGAAGACTGACTGTCAAAAGCTGCACAGTCTGGCAGTACCAGTAATAAAACTCTTTTTTCTTTTTGTCTGTGGCAAACAGACAGCAACGCATCTGTCAGTCTAGAATATGGCATGGAGGGCTTGGAAAAGTGAGGAGGAGAGAAGGATATGTGCATTGGGAAATGAAAATAATCCCAGATCAGGGTAACAGGGATAGACTAGAAGGAAGAAATTCAGGTTTACCACATGATAAAATGATTACCAATTGTTATGCTATTTTATTGGGGTGGCATGAATGTTGAATACATGGTTAAAACTGGGTTGAGTTTTGTGGATATGTCAGATTTAGTTAGTCTAAATGCTTATACCTGTGGAAAGCACAGCAGTTCTCCCCCAAAACTGGTATCCAAGCAACAAATGAACTTTTAACCAAATTTTTGGTTTATTTTACTTGTCTACATTATTACTGTAGGCTCGGAAATACTAGGAGTATGCATTTCAGGTTTCTACATTCAGTAATCCTTGTTGACTTTTAGTTCTTGATCATCTTTAAAACCTTTAAGAAAAGCAAGCAGTCTTAAGACATATTATGAAAGTGACATTCACCATAAATATTTAAACTGATCTAAACAATAAAATACATAAAATGTTGAAATAATTGTTTTAATTGTCAACCATTATGAATATATCCTAATCCTAACGATACAAGAAGCTTTCTGAACTTTCACAGAGTTGGTATAAGAAGGAAAGTGAGAGATTTCTTGAATTTAAATTTAATTTTTAATTTACAGTCATAATTCTTCCATGTTTAATTTCACAGAGTGTTTTTTGGCTAAACTCCCCAAGCCCAGCGCCTAGTACTGAAAAAAGCCTAGCCGAAAACACTTACAGTTTTACAGAACATGTTCTTACTCTTAGTGTGACCAGAATAAAGGATCATGAAACTGCCAGGAAGTCGTACTTGTGGAGTCATTAAATTTAAGCCTTAAAAACTGTGGAATTATTCCTTACAATTAAGAGTTGTTAATTACAACCACCTTGTCATATTTGATTAAGGGTAGATTTTCTGCATTTGAAAATATCTTTTCCTCATAATTGAAACCGACTAATTATATACTGATTTATGTTGCATGAGCTTTAATGTGTTCCACCTAATATTACATGAAGGTCCCTGGCAAAATAATGGATTTTAATGCATTGTTATACATTTTTTAAGGGAATTTATGAGTTAATTTATTTCAGAAGAATAAGTACTTTTGTTTCCTTCAGAGTGCCTTGAAATTTCTTGACATAGTTTTCTCTCCAATAATTACTAAGAAATAAAAAATTTCTATCATCATAATTTTGTGCACTGTGAGTCTTTTAATGGGTAGTTTCTGTTGCTGCATTTGTTAAATACTCTAGTTTTGATAGTATGGAAATTTGAAATCAATTTATAGGAGAGACAATCAGATTTGTGCTATGACTTCTCATTTGTTTTACAGACAGGAGCTGTGTCTCATTTCTATTCAATATCTAGCCTGGGGGAGTCTAATCTCAGCCAGGGTTTGACAAAACCTATAGCACAAACACTGATCTTACTGTTTTTATATGCACCCACAGAAAGTTTTATGTCATTACTCCTCCAATTTTTTTTTTACTAGACTTATATGTTTGAATTATTTATCTGCTGCTTCCTGGTCATTTTCGCTTCACAGCTTCTGAGGAACAAGTCATAGTTGGAAGTCAAGAGAAGAATTTTGGAAATGCAACATTTTCACTGGCAAAGGTATCAGTTATATTTTACTAGTTGAGAAGCAAGTACCCTTTTTTCCCCCAACAAAGTAAAGGCTAAAGTATGAGTGTAAGAGAAATCACTGAGTACTCTGACTGAAAGAGAGATCCTAACTATCTGCCTTTATGGGATGGTAGCAAAATGACCTGCAGGTGAGAAGAATTAGCAGTCGTTGTTAATTGCAGGAACAGGAGGTCAAGACATAATGTAAAGAGGCACCTTTGTAGTAAAAGCAGGGGAGAAGTGTAATGAAAGGGAATAAATGATCAGAAATGGATGCTGAATGGAATGTGGAGGGAAATGTGCACAGGGGTTTTAATCATCGACTCTTTAATGCTGTTTCTTGCAGATGTCCATATGTGACCTTGATTTTTTCAATGTTTTAATGAGAACTATAGTTTTTAATCATCGTATCCATTGCCTTTCATAGTTTGTAAGAGGCAAAGTTATTTAACTGGTAAAAGGACGACTTTAATATGTGAAAAGAAAGCGATACTAGGAGCACTGAAAAAAGCCCTAAGAGCTTTTTTCCTGCCTTTTTGCTTGAAAGAAAAAGGAAGAAAGCATGAAAATTACTCAAAATACACAAAGGATTCTTGTTTATTATCTTTTGTTTGTTTGGGGAATGTTGTATTTGTTCTGCTTTTAATCTAAATGCCCAGGATACTTAATAGAGAAAAGTTTAACAATACAGACTTTGTTCTCTTTTTCCTTTTTAACTCATTGAAGCTCTTAGAATCTCATCCTGATTTGTTTTATTTAGCAAAAGGCTAAAATTTTCAGAAGAGACTAACAATTTAAGTGTCTTGATGTTTAAATTACCACACCAAGAAGCTTTTACAGGACTTTGTTTTCAGAAAGCTGTTGTCATGGTTCAGACCCAGTTTGCACGGCAGTTGGTGCAGGAGGGCACACGGGGAGGGCGTAGTGGCCCCGCCAGCGCAAGGGCTGAGTTCACTTGGTGGTCGTCACCCTCTCAGGAGGAGCCTAGCTATGGCAGCCAGCCGGCAGAACGCCACGTCCTCTGCGCTCATCAGAGCGAATGTGGCAACAGAGAGAGAGCGGCCCCGC
>NW_010551326.1:0-15490 GCF_000687285.1 Phaethon lepturus | reverse complement strand
CTTCCGTGTGGGTGGTGTTCAAGCTGCAACACATAGTCCAAGGGTGGTCAAAAGAGACTTCAGGGCCTTGGGACAGTTGGTTGCAGAATCTGGAGCACAGGTTATTTTTCCCTCTCTCCTTCCGCTTGCAGACAGCGAGACAGGAAGAAACAGACAGGCCCAGGTTATCAATACATGGTTCCATGACTGGTGCCACCATGACAGTTTTGGGTTTTTTCATAATGGGATGGCCTACGTGGCACCTGGCTTGCTGGCATCAGATGGATTAACCTTTCTCAAAAGGGGAAGAGGGACTTTGCTCACAAGCTAGCTGGGCTTATTGAGAGGGTTTTAAAGTAGGCTCAGAGAGGGCGGGGGATAATATCAGGCTTACCCGTGACAAGCTGTGGGGTGACAGGCCAAGGTTAGAGGTAAGGGGTGCTAGTGAGGCCCCTCAGCCTGTTGCACCAGAGACAGACCGAAGACAAACAAAAGGGTGTTCCCCTAAGAAGGTGACACAGCCGACAGCCCTGCTGAAGTGCCTCTGCACCAATACACACAGCACGGGCAACGAACAGGAGGAGCTGGAAGCCACCTTGATGCTAGAAAGCTACAACCTGGTTGCCGTTACTGAAACTTGGTGGGGTGAATCCCATGACTAGAGTGTGGCTATTGACGGCTAAGGGCTGTTCAGAAGGGACAGGCAAGGAAGGAAGAGCAGAGGCATTGCCCTCTACGTCAAAAAATCAGTAGTGTGAAGGGCTGTCTCTGCAGAATAGCCAGGAACAGGTCAAGAGCTTGTGGGTAAGAATCAGGGACTCAGGCAACAAAGGGAACTTCGTGGCTGATGTCTACTACAGGCTGCCTGATCAATGGGAGTTTCTTGATGAAGCCTTCCTACTGCAGCTATGGGAGGAATCACGCTTGCAGCTCTCTTCTTGCCAGGGGACTTCAACCACCCCAACATCTGCTGGAAGAATTGCACAGTGAGCTGTGGGTAATCCAGGAGACTCCTGGAGTGCACGGAGGATAACTTCCTGTGCAACGTAATAGACAGCCCTACCAGAGGGGATGCCATACTGGACCTGTTGGTCACCAATGCATGTGAGCTAACGACGGTCAAGATCAGAGGCAGCCTGGGCTGCAGTGGAGTTTGCACTTCTCAAGCGCACGGGGCAGGTGAAGAGTAAAGTCCGGACCCTGAATTTTAGGAAAGCAAACTTCCAGCTCTTCAGGGAGTTACTCAGTAGGACCCCCTGGGAAACTGACCTCAGGGACAAGGGAGCAGAAAGGAACTGGCAGATCTTTAAGGATGCTTTCCATAGAGCTCAAGAGTTCTTGATCCTCAGCTGTAAGCAATCAGGAAAGGAAGGCAAGAGGATTGAGCCCTGCTGGTCACCCTAAAGGGCAAGAAGGAAATGCACAGGCAGCAGAAGCAGGGACAGGTATCCTGGGAAGAGTACAGGAATGCTGCCTGGTTGTTTAGGGATGGGGTCAAGAAGGCCAAGGAGCTGAACATGGCAAGGTATGCAAAGAATAATAAGGGGAACTTGTACAGGTACATCAGCCAGAAAAGCAAGGTCAAAGAAAGCGTATCCACCTTGATGAGCAAGACTGGCAGACTGGTAACAACGGATAAGGAGGAGGCTGAGGTACTCAACAGCTTCTTTGCCTTAGTCTTCACTGACAATCTCTCTTCCCACACCTCTTGAGGGGATGGACTGCAAGATGGTGACTGGAGGAGCAAAGTCCTCCCATTGTAAGAGAGGATCAGGTTCAAGACCACCTGAGGAACCTGAACACGCACAAGATGACAAGAGGGGATGCATCCCAGAGTCCTGAGGGAACTGATTGATGGAGTTGCCAAGCCACTCTCCATGATATTTGAAAAGCCATGGCAGTCAGGTGATGTCCCTGGAGACTGGAAAAAGGGAAACATTGCACCCATTTTTAAAAAGGTAGCAAGGATGACACTGGGAACTACCAACATGTCTGCCTGAGTTCTGTGCCTGGGAAGATCATGAAGCAGATCTTCCTAGAAGCTATGCTAAGTCACAATGAGGATAGGGAGGTGATTCGAGACAGCCAGCATGGCTTCACCAGGAGGTAGTCCTGCCTGACCCACCTAGTGACCTTCTATGTTGCAGTGATCACATCAGTGGCCAAAGGAAGAGCTACCGATATCGTCTATCTGGACTTCTGTAAGGTGTTTGACATGGTCCCCCACAACATACTTCTCTCTAAATTGGAGAGGTGGGGATTTGATGGGTGGACTGTTCAGGTGGATGAGGAATTGGTTGGATGGTGACATCTTGAGAGTGGTCACCAATGGCTCAATGTCCAGATGAAGATCCGTGATGAGTGGTGTCCCTCGGGGATCCATACTGGGACCAGTACACTTTAATATCTTCATCAATGACATAGACAGTGGAAGTTTGCAGAGGACACCAAGCTGAGTGGTGCAGTTGTCATGCCTGAGGGACAGGATGCCATCCAGGGGGACCTGGACAACCTTGAGGCATGGGCCCATGTGAACTTCATGAGGTTCAACAAGGCCAAGAGCAGGGTCCTGCAGCTGGGTTGGGGCCAACCCTGGTATCAGTACAGACTGGGTGATGAAAGGATTGAGAGCAGCCCTGCCAAGAAGGACTTGGGGGTACTGATGGATGAAAAGCTGGACATGAGACAGCAATGTGCACTCGCAGCCCAGAAGACCAACTGTGTCCTGGGCTGCATCCAAAGCAGCATGGCCAGCAGGTTGAGGGACAGGATTCTTCCCCTGTACTCTACTCTGATGAGACCCACTTGGAGTACTGTGTCTGGCTCTGGAGCTCTCAGCACAGGAACGACACGGACCTGTTAGAGCAGGTCCACAGGAGGCCACCAAAATGCTCAGAGGGATGGAACAGCTCTGCTGTGAGCGAGACAGGCTGTGAGAGTTGGTGGTGTTGAGTCTGGAGAACAGGTGGCTCTGGAGAGATCTTCTTGCAGCCTTCCAGTACTTAAAGGGGGGCTTACAAGAAAGATGGGTATAGACAGTTTAGTGGGGTCTGTAGCAATAGGGCAAGTGGTAATGGTTTTAAACTAAAAGACTTCAGATTTCAACTAGATTTAAAGAAGAAATTTTTCCCAATGAAGATGGTGAAACACTGGCACAGGTTGCCCAGAGAGGTGGCAGATGCCCCATCCCTGGAAACATTCCAGGTCAGGTTGGATGGGGCTCTGACCAACCTGCTCTGGTTGAAGATGTCACTGCTCACTGCAGAGGAGTTGTACTAGGTGACCTCTGAATGTCCCTTCCACGCCAAATATTCTATTATTCTATGATTCTGAAAATCTCAGTGGTGTTATCACTGAAGGATCTGAACTATGTAGGAAACAAATGCATCTATTGTGATGTTAATTACTACATGACTAAGGATACAATGTAACTGCCTAAAAAATTACTATCATTTGGGACAACTGAGAGCTGGTAACTCTTCTCTGATCACGTAGGTGTTTGGAGTACTGTTACAATGATAAAACATGCTATTTTATGCCATGGTTCTAGGAAGGAAATTCTGAATCAGATACAACTTTTTCATAAAAAACTGTATTCCTTTGACTATCCTCCCCTACACTTTTCATCAGCTACAACTTCCCTAGATGAAAAATTTAAACCCAGAGGTGGATTTGTATCCAGAGCTAGGACAAGCCATTATCTGCTGGACTTGCAGAAGTACCTTCAGATTCTGGGTGCTCCATTTTGCTGGAGAAATTCCATAGCATGTCCTACCCAAACCCCTGCTTCTACAGTTTATGCATCACCTGTACCCAGTGCTGTTCAAATAAGAGGCTGAGTGTCCCTGCTGAAAACAGCACTGCCATTTAGTGCTCTGTGCCATTTAGGCACACAGCAACTTTGACAAATACACAGTATAAGCCATCTTGTCATAAGTCATGCCTGAAGAAAGGTCTAACTCTTCCCACATGCCTGGCTCACCATCAGTCAGTGGCAGTGTCCTTGAGGGGTTGTTAGGGCAGCTAGTGATACACCAGTACTCGCACCAATAGGCAATATACTCTGGGCAAGTGCAGGAGTGTGTAACAATAGTGTTCAGGAAAGGACTGCATCTCTTGGGAGTGTGGGTGAGAGATGTCCAAGCTGAAGGCTTATAGGAATTTTCAGCAGTCTTCTTTAACCAAAACCACAGCCACTGTCACAAACCTATCCCATGTCACAATTCTGATCTCACAGTTCTGTGTGGCTATTCTGCATCTTTAGTTAATCTTATACAGTGCAGTATGGCTTGTTATGATCTAGGAAGACTAGCATCTGCAGAACCTTTACAACATCACCTACTGTGTTATATCAATTACAATTTGAATGAGTTCATAAATTTTGCCAGATCTCCATACAATATTAAACTATATGAATGGCAAGTTACTTATGTAGTTCCATCTTCCTGCAGGAAGGATGATATTTATCTTATTCTTTCTCTTTTCTCAGATGGTGAAGTTACTGATGAAGAATCAATGCTCAGCTCCAGCGAAGTTTAACATGATATAATTTACCTTCCAGTTTAGAATCAAGGCACTGATATGATTCTAATTGCACGTCTTCTGGTGGTGAATTTGTCATGAAAGCAAATTTACAGAATTGTTTCATATGAATGCATAACTGCCTGTAGTAACCACTCACCATTCAAGTGTGCTTGAATGAGTCATGAAAGAGCAGGTTGCCATCATATGGTTTATAGAAAAGACTGTAAGAAAGAGGAGGGAAAGGGACAAAAATACAATGTAAGATACATATTTGGGATAGCGGGACTTTTTTTTTATCTTATTTTTAAGACTTTTTTTTAAATCTTATTTTAATTTGTTTTTCTTCCAGTTGAGTCGAAAAACATTATCTGAAGAAAAAGAATAATAGAGGAACAGGAGAAAAAAACCTCAAAGTTTCAGGGGCCCCAATCCTACTGTGAGTGCTAGAATCTGTCTTGAGAATCTGCTCAAGTATTCCAGGATGTATATTACATGTGCGCTGTAATAGCACAGTGAAATTAATAATTACGAGTGACAAAGTCACAGGACACAGTTATTTACGATAGTTATTTATTTCACTAACAAAATTTAAACATTTCTGTCCATTGTTCCATGGCACTGGAAGAGAAAATAAATACAGATATAGTATTTTACCTTTGAGAAATTGTTTTTTTTTTACATCTCAGAGAGAAAGGAAAGCCAACTTTCAGGGTCTTCTCGGAAACTCATCTCCTTGCAGAATAACTGGACATGATCAAATAAAATTATAGGAACACCAATTCACTGGAGCATGAATAATTTATACTGAAAGGTTTGATATGTAGTGAGAAACTTAATTATCACAAGACGAAAATCTGAATTGAAGCTCAAAAGCTATTGCAAAAGAACTCAATAGCCTGATAGGCTATTTAAAAAAATATATTCAAAAGTGTGGAATATCTAGAAATATTATCCACTATTTTCTCTACCTGAAGGATTACTGTTTTGATACTGATGAGGTGAGAACAAGAAAAACAGTCATTGCAAAACTGTAGGTCTTCAGTCAGCATCTTAGGGAGTACCACCCTAAATCACAGAATCACAGAATCATTAAGGTTGGAAAAGACCTTTAAGATCATCAAGTCCAATCATCAACCCAACACCACCATGCCCACTAAACTATGTCCTGAAGTGTAATGTCCATATGTTTTTTAAACACTTCCAGTGATGGTGACTCCACCACCTCCCCGGGTAGCCTGTGCCAATGCTTGACCACTTTCTCAGGAAAGAAATTTTTTCTAATACCCAGTCTAAACCTCCCCTGGCACAGTTTGAGGCCGTTCCCTCTTGTTATATTGCCAGTTACCAGGAGAAGAGACCAACACCCACCTCACCACAACCCCCTTTCAGGTAGTTGTAGAGAGCGACAAGGTCTCCCCTCAGCCTCCTCTTCTCCAGACTGAATATCACCAGTTCCTTCAGACACTCCTCATAAGACTTGTGCTCCAGACCCTTCAGTTGCCCTTCTCTGAACATGTTCATGCACCTCAGCATCCTTCTTGTAGTGAGGGGCCCAAAACTGAACACAGGATTTGAGATGCGGCCTCACCAGTGCCAAGTACAGGGGCACAATCAGTTACCTAAATGTTATAACCCAGTGTCATTTTCTGACTTAGGAGACTACACTCTGACATGTGGACAGTCTGAAATATTCATAACAGTGCAGGGCAGCAGAAGTTCAAGTCAGTACCTGCTGTCTCAGGACTAATCTTCATAAACTATAGCAGGTATCTCCAAACTTTTCAAGTTGTTTGTTCTGCTAGTACTGAAACACACTAAAAAAACTGAAACATTCTGGGAACTTACAATCAGTCTTCTGTTGTGTGTCACATCTGTATTAATGTCATATGATTTAATTCAAAAGCCTTGCCATTTTTCTGCATGTGTATATGTTAAACTCTCTCAGTTTATGAATACTGTAAAAGATTTCATTTTTCCCTTAACTTCACAACTGAGTATTGCAAATGCATTGCAACAGTTTAAGACTGATATTCTTGTCCACTGAGCATCAATAAAGTCCTCTCTTACTGCAGGTGTTTATGTTACTGGTATTTGTTTCTTTTTTAAAGTGTTTTTGATTAATTTTATCAATTGTGAGATATTTAATTAAGCAAATTCTCTTGAAAAATAAAACATTGTAGAAGAAATTTGGTCAAAATTTGTTTTGTTATTTTGTTTCTTGACAACACTGAGAATGCAACACCTTGGTACGCTGCTTGCCTTTGCAGAGATGTGTTTCCCAACTTTTTTGTGTTGGGAGCACCCACATTTACAGTTTCAGTGCTGTCACTTCCCATGATTATATTGTGAACCTCATAATATTTCCTAAAGCCACAGCTTCTGGGTTTATTAACACTTGAATTTTAAACAAAAATGTGAAGTTTCTAAGATCCCCAGATTTCAGGTTAAAAAAAGAAGTAAATGCAGATATGTGCCAAGTAATTTACAGCCTTCTGCTCAGGCTGCTTTTCCAATTTCTTCAAATTTTGAATTTGTGGTTTTTAAACAGGAATTTGCAGTGTTGAATTTAGAGTTGAATGATGGATACTTATTATCATAGAGAGCTGCAGTTAATGGAAAACTTTTTGAACTTTTTCAGCTAAACTCAATCCAGATTAGAAACACCAAAGCATAGTTCAGCTGGTGGAAGAAAGATGAAAAACAGTAGGTCACTACAACTTCTCTAAGTGGTTCAACCCCATGCTACGGAACAAAAGAGTTTGTGAATTATGTCTTTTTCAGATCAATCTCCTTTCAGACTGGGATATATTCTGCCAGTGAACAGATTGTTTTGTTTCAACTCTACAAATCTTAATTCTTTCTAAAAGGTTCTAGAGGAATTAAGTGTCTTTTCTATTGTGAATTCAACTTGTGATGAACCATGACAATCTTGGTTACTGTCTTTAAATATATGTCTCAAAATATATTTTCTCCATCTGTTTGATCTGTTGATTAGGGCAATGAAAATGGAATAAATTTCGGAAACCTATCAGGGTAAATGATTTCTGAATATTTTGCACACTATTTATGCAGCTAGTAAAAGAGTAAAAACAAGCTGTGAGGAGGGATTACCATGAGGAACCCTAAAGAAAGTCACTTGCCTTGTTTCTGCAAAAGTACAGAACCAGCATTGGAGCATGGGAGGAATAATTTCCATCATTTACTCTGTTTAGTATAATACTACATATTTTGTTTTAATATATATGAAAAAGTATCAACTATATATTTGGTAGGATTCCAAATTCATACAGTAAACCTGTAATCAGGGATGGATCTTAATTTTGTGTCTTACCTGGAGCTACAATGTTGAGGTTCCTTTCTCACAAGAGACTTCAGTAACACAAAAACAGAGAGGAGCTGCAGGTTGCAGACAGCAGGATTTTGTTTTGTTCTGCTTGATTATGAGCTTTGAGTGTACTTGCAGGTGATATTTTGAACTTGCTAGTTCAATGAGATTTTAAAAGGCACTTTTTTTTGTTAGTTCAGTTGGGTTTGGTAGAAGAAAAAATGAAGGAGGTATTGAAGGAAATTTGAAGCAAAGAAACATATCAGAGACCGCATCATTGAGATTAATGTTTAAGCAAGAACTTCTCCACTGAACATCTATCAGGGAACTGCCTACAGTCTCTATGATGCCTCAAGCAGGAAAACAAAATGTCCGTTACATCTGAGCCTGCAAAAAAATGGAGGTGGGGAGTGAAGTTTCCATGGAGAAAACCTGTAAAAGGAAATCCACACGATGGGTTGTCAGTAAACTGTCTTTTTGTTATTTTGAGTCTGGTCAGCTGTGCTGTCTTTTTTTTAACATCCTGGGTCTTTTTCTGGAATTTTTATGAGGTGTCTAAGTGAACTACTCTTGTTGAGAAAACTTGAATGGTGGTTTGTTTTTTTTCCTTGTGGTACAATGTAAAGATTATACTGAAAGAGAGAACTTCATGTGAGTTACTGGAGGGTTAAATCTCCCTTCTGCCACATTTTGAGACTACACTTCAGCTCAGCAACTGCCTGTAATTCTCAGCTGAAATGCCACAGGTATGATTTAATATCCTTGAAAATATTATGAAAAAGTGTTGTGTTTTTCGTTTGTTTGTTTGTTTGTTTGAAAGGAATAATGTTATTAGTAAATATTATGTATCATTAAACCTGATGAGATATGAGGTCAGAACAACATAGAAAGGAACATGGTATGATTTATCTCATCTACACTGGATTTCTTATATAATGCTGAATCACTGAAATAAGAGTGACATGAGGTACCAAACTGGGTAAGGGTGTTAATATAGGGAAGAAGCTTTGACTGTACTTGATTTTTCTGAACTTTGTGCTTATTTCTCTTCCAAGACTAAACATCAAGAAAATCAGGGACAATAGCCATATTTTTAAGGAAAGTAGCTTTCCAAGCATGCAGTAGGATGTCAAGTAGGGTTTTAAAAAGCCTAACTGGGTTGTCGATAATGAGAATGGCTAGCTTAAAATGAGAACTAGCTGCTAATGATTTTAATTGGAGAAAAGTGTTCAAGCACTGAAAATCCAATTAGGTCACAAAAGGGATTTAGAACGAGGCACTACAGCACTAAGCCTCATCAGTCCTCTCAGGAAAGGGTATCTAAAATGTATGAAGAAAGAAAAGTGACTTTGAATAGGCTTATTAAAAGCAGGAGTGGAATACTTTTCCTCCTAAATATGTTGGGTCTTCAGGTCCATGTCACTAAGAGCATAAGTGCTTAGCTCTAATCTACATAAAGGTATAGCTCTTCTTGGGAAAATGACAGCTATGTTTGTTGTCCTGCAGTCAAATGCATAAAGCAGCTAAGTCAATCTTTGCAAATTAGTGATGCACCTGTTATCCTCGGTCAGTTTTTCTCTTTCACAGTCACATCCAATAACCAAAAGTTTGGAGCCCTCAGCAACATATAAAACTCTGTCATTCAAATACGTGCTCTAAAACTGACTTGAAGAAAAATCTGAAGATGCCTTTTCTCAGAGTGTGCTCTAAACCCTGTTCTGTGTAAGGAAGAGGAAAGAAAATACTTCTGTGAGATCAAACTAACTTGGAATAAATCTTTTACTCCAAAGGAAGGCTCAAGGCTTCCTTGAGTGAGCTTTGTTCTTTTCCACCACTTTTTCACACGTTCTGCTAAGTGCCAGAAATTACTTGGAAACATACAACATGAATAGAAGGTGACTAACTAGCCTTATTAGATATAGTTTGGGGATATTATTATTTCCTAATTTCCTATTTTTTAAAAATTAGATGGTGCACCCTCAACAATAAAATATGCACTAGCGGGGGCGGGGAGGGGAAGGATAGCTTTTAACAATAGAAACAATTTTGATTAAAACATTTGATTAGGAGAAGCTACCACCAATATATGAAATGGATCAGTAAAAAGGATTAAATATACTCATAAAGAACATCATCAAATCTATTTCACCAATGCCAAGACTCAAAAAGAAGCTGAATTAATTGCATTGAAATGTAAATTTCCAAAGAGGATGCCTTTTTCTCCTTGTTGATAATAAAAGCAATATAAACAAGTAAATTAGATTTTGGCCTTAAAGTCTTATAACAGTACAGAGTTTGGTCTTTTGCAGAAATCACGTCACTTATCGTATTCATCAGGAATAAATTTTATAGGTAAAGATTGTTTAAAAATGATTACCTAATTCCTGCAAAAATGACACTAGACACCTCTAAATAAGGTGTTTTCTGCAAGTCTTTTGCCTCTTATGTGACCATTATTTTGTTAAGCATGCTACTTTGCAGACATTTTAAACTAGTAAGTCTGTAAAGTTTGTACAGTACACTGTAAGTTATCTTTTACTCAAGAAATACATGCCCTTCCCTCACACACACACACACACACACAAATTTGTTTACATTCACTGGAGAATAAAACTCTGGAAGCAGATTTCTACTTAGGATTATTTTA
This sequence comes from Phaethon lepturus, assembly GCF_000687285.1. Lineage (NCBI taxonomy): Eukaryota > Metazoa > Chordata > Aves > Phaethontiformes > Phaethontidae > Phaethon > Phaethon lepturus. Next base: position 5,015 of record NW_010551326.1, on the reverse strand, counting down.
AGAGTTTATTCTAGCTGAAGGTTTTCCAATTAACACAGAGATATTTAGTAGTGATATTTCCTGCTCATATCAGGTTACATGCTATCAGTAAACTAGAGGACTTACCTGACTTTCTAGTTCCATCTTCCTATAGATATTGATAGAACTTATTTAGCTGACTGTTTGTACACTGAGTATACATTGGTATATTTCAGATTGTTTCCAGTCTCATTGATAAATGTCTTTTAACAATAGTGTGCTGGTTTTGGCTGGGATAGAGTTAATTTTCTTCACAGTAGCGAGTATGGGGCTATGTTTTAGACTTATGCTGAAAACAGTGTTAATAATACAGGGATGTTTTCATTATTGCTGAGCAGTGCTTACACAGAGTTAAGGCCTTTTCTGCCTCTCACAGCAAAAAGGCTGGGGGTGCACAAGAAGTTGAGAGGAGACACAGCTGGGACAGCTGACCTAAACTGGCCAAAGGGATATTCCAGACAATATGACTACATGCTCAGCATACAAAGCTGGGGAAAGAAGGATGAAGTGGGGGATGTTCAGAGTTATGGCATTTGTCTCCCAAATAATGGTTACACGTGATGGAGCCCTGCTTCCCTGGAGATGGCTGAACACCTGCCTGTGGGTGGGAAGTAGTGAATGAACTCCATGTTTTGCTTTGCTTGTGTCCATGGCTTTTCCTGTACCTATTAAACTGTCTTTTGCTCAATGCATGAGTTTTCTCACTTTTTTCTCTTTCCATTCTCCCCCGATCCCACTGGTGTGGTGCTTGGTTGTTAGCTGGGGTTAAACTACGACAAATAGATAAGGGCAAAATTCTGCATTACAGTGTAGTTTCCTGTGGTTTTGAACTAAAATTCCTTTTTTTTTTTTCCTTTAGGTTTGGGTGAAAGGACAGTTGAGGAGGGAGAGGTGGTCCAGCCAAGCTGAGGCTTTTCTACAGAAGGCTCAGCAGGAGTGTCAGTCTGAAAGAAGACTTTCTGTTTCATCTCCACTTAAGTTATGTTTAATATGGAGTCAGACACCCTTTTCCAGTGAAGAGATTATGTCCCCAAGTGTCCATTCTGGCTGAAAGTTACTGTCCTCTTAGGTATGCGGGGTGAACTGCTCTTACCCACACTGCTGAGTACATGTTTGTTTAGGTATACTTGCTTGGCTTCAACAGTTCAAATGTTTTGGTTTTGAAAATATTAATTTTTAGTTAAATGGGTTAGAAAGTGCACTTAAAGCCATTAAATGTACTAATCGGAAAAAACAATGGTTTCTCACTGTTGTAAACAACTGAAGGAGGACTTCAACCTCTACATATACCACTTCTACTTCTGAAACTGATCTTCACCCATAATTTCAAAGGAGCAGTCTTAACTGTATGTAACAACTGTAGGCTGTGGTGAACAAGGAAAAGTTTCTGGTGGTCTATTTCCTGAGTTTTGGGACTGAATTTTCAAACCATGCCTTGAAAAAATGAAAAACATTTCTCTTTTTGTTGAAGGGAGATGCCAGCAGATATTCACACATACAGGGAATCTGGTGTTTTTATTTCTCTCCTGGATATAAAACAATTCTTTTTCCAGAGCCTCTGGAAAAACTTTTTCCAAAGTTTGCTGCCACTTCTGAATTGAAGGAAAATGTTTCAAGAAATTCCAGAAAATTCTAATTAATTTTGAAGTTCAAATTCATATTGTTGTAAAATATTTATATTCAATCCCATGGTGGCATTAAATTTGTCAAAAAGGTTAAGGTCATGATTCATGGCAGGACTTAATGGAATAGCTTATCATGTTGAACTTCTGCTTTAATTTGTCTCTTTTCATCTGTCTGCTATTTTTCATGCAGTGTTGTAATTAACACTGAAACTTCTGGTTCAGAAGATTTTTGTAAGTGAAGCTTTTTTTATGAGAATACCTCAGTTAAAACAAGTCTGTACATAATTTTGAAATAGTTTTATTGCTTTTGTTGGTGCATATTTATGAAGTAGATTGCAACAACAAAGAAGTCATACTGTGACTACAGGTGAATCCTGTGAGTCAGGGATTTTCCAAAAGCATGTATCTTCCCAAACCAGAGAAAAAAAAGAGACGAGTGGATGCAATACCAAAAGCAATATCATTTAACAGCTGGCAGTAGCATATTGTGCATTAAGGCTACACATTTACACATAGGAGACTTTAGCGAACTAGATGTCTACAGTTACTGTAAACACTTATTCATGAACTTACAATCATTGTTGGGAATTGTTCAATGAAGGCTAGTCAGTGTTTGTAGTAACTGGCTCTTAGTTTGCTATTTTCATGACATTCCTTCTGAAATCATAAGGGAGATGTTTTCAGTCTGAGTTGCTTTTACTTTATAAGCAGGTGAACAAAGAGAAAAAGAAAAAAGAAGAACGTTATAAAATTATCACTTTTCCTTTCCTCCCTGCATTATATTTCTTCCTGATTGCAACAGAGTACTTTTCAGAAGAGCTGGATATCTTCTGGAAAAAGAAACAATCTCACCCCCAATGTTCAAGAAGTGAGATGTGCAACCTGACAATGGTCAGATGCAAAATGTTGCACAGCTAAAACCATTGCAAGGAAGAGATATAGAACTAACACTAAAACCCAAAACAACCATTTTCCCTTGTCTGAATGAATTCAAAACCATATCTTCTCATCTGAATAGTACATTACTCACCGCCTAAAGTGAGATGGTGTTTATAAGCATGTGAGTCATACAGTGTTAAAATGGAAACTTTGCTCTGCTCCTGCTGATATTATATATTTAACAGACCTATAGATATCTTATTTTTTGACCCAAAACTCCTCAAGTTCCACTTTCATATGTCCCTAATATCTGAATTTTGGAAGGAGTTGTAAGCAACTTTTTGACAGGCTTGTATTTAATCCTGAGTGAGGTAGACAAAGTAGATACCAGTCTACATAACATCTTCTAGATTCTCAATTTCATAAACTGAGTTGATTACTTAATCTGTGTGTTTTTCTAGTTTCTTTCACTTGTATGTTTAATACTGCCACTTTGCTTCTACATCATAAATCAAATTGTGAAAAAGTGATGCTTTTTATCTTAGTACATTCAGTATCACTGAAATGGTCCAGAGCTTTTAACTATAATGTGACCTATTTGCTTGAAAAGTCATTCATTTGAGATGTTAATGTCATTTCAGGAATGTGTTCAAATAAGTAAGTGTAGACTTTGATTCTGATACCTAAGTCTCCAGAGAGAACATTCAATGGGATGAACAATAAGTAAGTAAATACCTGATCTGTCTTTTTCCTACAGTCTCTCTTGCAAATAACTTTTATATGGTTCTTGAGTGTTTTCTGAAAAATCCTGATATGTTGTCCAGACCAAAGAATGACTATGTGTATGCTTCTTGGTGTATTAATACTGCTAGAACAAAATGTTCACTAGGAAATGTTCCCAGTAGAAGCGAATGAACTGCGTTGATTTATTTTTTAGTAAAATGTCCCAATCCAGCAGTTGATATGTCCTGAAGAATTATGAGTCATCTGCTTGGATTGCTTTTTCCAAGCTGTAATTAATATTATGGAAGCATGTGTTTGTGCATGTGTCTCTCGTGTGTGTGTATGCACATTTGTGGAGGGAGAAACTCTTATATAATCTGAATGCACATACCAGTAGCTGTTACCACAGCCACTTGCTTTGCAATCTTACTGGATAGAAAATTATTAAGCAGTTAATGGTAATCTATAATGGTAATACCTTTATTTCATTTTCTGTTTTGAGTCCTCCCACAGCTCTTGATTTAATGTAATAGTGATAATAATAATAGATATACATACTTATAGAGATGCATAACTGATCAGCCATTTTTTTTACTTCTCTTTCTGTCCTGGTTTCAGCCAGGATAGAGTTAATTTTCTTCATAGCAGCTGCTGTGAGGCTGTGTTTTGGATTTGGGATGAGAAAATGTTGATAATGTGCTCATGTTTTGAGCTGTTGTTAAGTAGTCAAGGACAGTCCAGCTTCTCATGTTGGGCTGCCAGCAAGAAGGCTGGGGGTGCACGGGGAACTGGGAGGGGGCACAGCCAGGACAGCTGACCCAGGCTGTCCAGAGGGGTATTCCACAACATATGACGTCAGGCTCAGTATATAAAGCTGGGACAAAGAATAAGGAAGGGGTGGAGGGACGTTCAGAGTGATGGTGTTTCACTTCCCAAGAAACCATTACGCGCGATGCAGCTGGGCTTCCCTGGAGATGGCTGAACCCCTGCCTGCCCATGAAGGGTAGTGAATGGATTCCTTGTTTTGCTTTGTTTGCATTCGCAGCTTTTGCTTTCCCTATTAAACTGTCTTTATCTCAAACCATGAGTTTTCTCACTTTTACCCTTCCAGTTCTCTTCCCCCATCCCACCATGGGGGAGCGAGTGAGTGGCTGCGTGGCACTTAGTTGCCGTCTGGGGCTAAACCACAACACTCTCTGAAATGGTTCTGCAACTAAGTGTCTCCAAAAAGGCTCTCCCTAAAATGGGATTTAAAAATAACTTCTTACCTCCACTGACCTTTTGTCTAAGGAATAAGGAGAGAAAATGAAATTATTATACTGCTCAATTCTTACATTTGTGTCAGGAACTGGACTAGCTTCTATGCAAAATTTCATATGCAATATGTGTGGCACCGGGGTTACTTCTTTTTTTTTTTTTTTGTACTTGACTGTTTACATCAAATGCGAACTCAAGCATATTTATTAAACAATGCCAAAAGACCTCAACAGAGACTGGGAGAAATAATTTTCAGTGCAACATGAACACCTCGGTGAACTGGACTTTTGCCTGAAGACCTTGAAAGATCCCAGGAGGTACTTCCAAACCAACTGATTGCATTAAGGATGTCTGCTGGTGACTGTTGGGAGAATTGGGACTAGGATTGCAAGTCTCCTTGTTCTTGTTGTGTTGCTACTGACTCTAAGATTTAACTTTTTAGGGAAGATTGTCCATTTGACCCATTTTGGCAGAAAGATACATTCACAACAATCCCATGCAACTCTACAGACT
>NW_010551325.1:1506-1751 GCF_000687285.1 Phaethon lepturus | reverse complement strand
ACAATTCCTTCCTTTTTACTTTTCTAGGCTTCGTTTCTCGCTTTTCTTCGCCTTTTTTTTGGAAGATGACTCCTTCTCTAATTGCGTCACCACTTCCTCGGTCTGCGCATGCTTCATCCTTTTTTAGGTGGTGGTCTGGTGGTCGTTGGGAGGAAGATGCTCCTCTTCATCAGTGTATTCCACATGACCTCTCTGTTTGCGCATGCGCTCTGTTATTCTACTTATATAATGCTACCTTATTGGAC
>NW_010551325.1:695-1417 GCF_000687285.1 Phaethon lepturus | reverse complement strand
GTTTTCTTTTTCACCACTGTGATTCGTGTAAAATTTATTTAAGGTTTGTTTGATGGGTATTAACTCGGGTTCCTCTCTATGTTTTACCAACATTAAAACATGTTTTCTCTCACCCTGTGTTGGTTCTATTGGAGTGGCTGCAAATTTCATTCCATTAATTGCAGAAGCTACAGCTCGTGAAAGACAAGGAATTAGACATGGTATTATTAACATACCTCCAAACAATCCTAATAAAACGACAATGATTTTCGTTACCCAGTTCTCTGAAAATAAATTTTCCCACGTTGTCCATAGTCTTTGGACATTTATTCCATTCCATGTTTGCACTGGTACATGGGCTATCTTCTTCATTTCTCTTACTAATTCATTGATAGCTTTTCCTTCATCATCTATCTCCAAACAACAATTTGTGAGATTAAATTTTCCACAGACTCCTCCTTCCTGTGCTAGTAAATAGTCTAGCACGAGTCTATTTTGATATAGGGCTGTATGCATTTAGTATTTTGTTTAGCCACCAACCCTAAAGCATCACCTGTTTTATTTACAGTTATTTCCACTACAGCTTGTAACCTAATTATTCTATTCAACATATAAATGGGGGTCCTATATCCCCAGGACCCATCTTCTGCCCATGTCGCTGGGTCATAATATGCTATTATTCTTTCAGGTGGCCACTCATTATCTTTCCACTTTCCCCTTTGTAGCTCTTTTTTTTTTTTTTC
>NW_010551325.1:0-215 GCF_000687285.1 Phaethon lepturus | reverse complement strand
CTAAATATCCGCCTGGTTTACCCCTGCCGTCATTTTGCCAACAGCTTCTTCCTATTATAATAGTTTGTAATATCCATTGTTGTTTCCTGACCTGAGTCGATATATTCCAAACATTAGGGTCTGATATGTTGGTCTCTTGGGTGTCCCAGGGCCAATTCTTTCCTTGATTAGTTCCACCACATATATAACAATTAGTTACATTTAGTGACTTAGCA
>NW_010551324.1:0-2832 GCF_000687285.1 Phaethon lepturus | reverse complement strand
GGCAGGTTCACCTTGCCCAGCCTAATCCCTCTGCTGTATGTGACAGCCACTCAACTCTCACAACAGGCTCTGCAGCCCCAACAAGCTACCAACCACCCACCCTGAACAACCAGTCACCATCAACGAACCAATCACACCAGCCAAACTCTACACACAGTTTTTTTGCTTTCCAGAAGCCAGACCTGCTCTTCCTGACTGGACAGTCAAGCTCAGAGAGTCATGGTGAATGGTGTTAAATCCAGCTGGCGACTGGTCACAAGCGGTGTTCCCCAGGGCTCGGTTCTGGGGCCGGTCTTGTTCAGTATCTTTATTGATGATCTGGATGAGAGTGCTCACTCAGTAAGTTTGCAGATGACACCAAGTTGGGTGGGAATGTTGATCTGCTGGAGGGTAGGAGGGCTCTGCAGCGGGATCTGGACAGGCTGGTTCAACGGGCTGAGGCCAACTGTATGAGCTTTAATAAGACCGCACTTCAAATATCATGTTCAGTTTTGGGCCCCTCACTACAAGGAGGACATTGAGGTTCTCAAGCATGACCAGAGAAGGGCAATGAAGCTGGTGAGGGTTATGGAGAACAAGTTTTATGAGGTGCAGCTGAGGGAACTGGGGTTGTTCAGTCTGGAGAAGAGGAGGCCGAGAGGAGACCTTATCACTCTCTACAACTACCTGAAAGGTTGTAGTGAGGTAGGTGTTGGTCTCTTCTCCCAAGTAACTAGCAATAGAACAAGAGGAAATGGCCTCAAGTTGTGCCATTTCCAAGGAGGTTTAGATTGGACGTTAGGAAAAATGTCTTTACTGAGAGAGTGGTCAAACATTGGAACAGGCTGCCCAGAGGGGTAGTGGAGTCAGCATCACTGGAAGTATTCAAAAAACATGTAGATGTGGCACTTCAGGATATGATTTAGTGGGCATGATGGTGTTGGGTTAATGGTTGGACTTGATGATCTTAAAGGTCTTTTCCGACCTTAATGATTCTGTGATTGTGATAAAGACTGAGGCAAAGAAGGCATTAAGTACCTTAGTTTTGTCGTCATGCTTGGAGTCTATGTTCCCCGCCATATCCAGTAAGGGATGGAGATTCTCCTTGCCTCTCTTTTTGTTGTTAATATATTTGTAGAAGCATATCAGGAAGGTAGAGGGTTATATTGCTGATGTTCTTGCAATTACCTCATATTCACTGTGAAAAAGCCTAATTATTAAGCCAATGAATATAAAAAATCAACCCCCATAGGTCCAAATACAAATGCATTTTCTTTTCCTATTGTTGTCCTGATCCAGTGTCAGGGGAGGTTTCAATATGATCCCAAGAGTGAGATTAAGACACAAACGATGTCAAATGCCGTATACCCAAAGCAACTTTTATTATCAAAAGTGAAAAATTGGTAGTGATAATTTATAAATAAAAGTAAGAAATTTGTAGCAACAGGACAGAATGGAATAAAAAGACAGAAATCAAGCAAGCATTCAGGATAGAGTTGCAAGGATAGTCACCATCATGGATCTGCAGCATCCCGGGGTCCAAGCTTGTCAATGTTTCAGTGGTGGGTGATCATGGTAGCATGAGGGCTTGTCTTGGCAGTCCCTTTTATTCTCATTCACGGGCTGCGATTTCCATGACAATGACGTGTATTTGCCCGTCTGCACATGTGCATGTGCTTCACGTGGCTCCAGCCCCGCTCCTCACGCGACTATCACGCGGCTATTGCGTGACTCTATGGTGCATGATTGGGCCTTGTAGCACCAGTCGGAGGTCTCTGTGTCCCTGCAGCCACTCCCATCACCAGCCGAAGGGATTCTCGCCCAGATAAACCATCTTTGACACAAATGCCCCATGGTTCAGTCTCTCACCTTTGTATAAGTATAAGAAAGTGGATTTCAATTTAAAATCACAAATGTTAAATTTTTAAAATAATCTAGAAGAGCAGAAAGTTGAGTGTTTTATGACATAGTGCTCTCACAAAAATTGAGAAGCAATATAAAATGAAAAATAGGGATTATCATTGTGAGAATAAATCATAAAAATTAAGGCATTAACATTAATAATATTCCAAGGTACATGACAGAATTATCATGTATTCCTGTGCCATAAAAACTTTTTTTAACTTTAAATACATCATACCGGCATACAGTTCAATTCCTTCGGTAAGAGAAAAGTTTAACATAAGACTAAGAAAAATGAAGTCTTTGAGTTTGTCAATAGAATTTAGGTGGATAAAAATTTGAATTGTTGGTTTTGGTTTTCGCTTAACTAATCCCAAAGTGCAGATTATTTCTAGATTATGTGACATTTTAGGCCATAGAAACATTCTTCAATGTTTCTTATAATTCAAATATCAACACAAACCACTTTTCATTCCTTTATTATTCAGTGTAACTATAAATGCCTTGATAACTATTTAGAAGGAAGAGAAGAAAAACTAGTGTAATGCTTCAGCCATCAATCAATTACAAGAAAACAATGTTAAAATAATGTAAAACAGTCAAAAAAGCATGACTCGGTAAGATTATCTTAAATATATAAGGAAAATGTCATCTGAAGTCCCACAGTCCAGGAGAAATATATTGGGTTTGTGTGGCAAGGTTTTGGTAGGGGAGGGTTGCAGGGGTGGCTTCTGTAGGAAACTGCCAAAAGCTTCCCCTGAGTCCAACAGAGCCAATGCCAGACAGCTCCAAGATGGACTCGCTGCTGGCCAAGACAGAGGCCATCACAACAGTTGTAGCACCTCTGGGATAATGTATTTAAGAAGAGTTAAAAAACCGTCATGTAGCATTTGCAGTCAGAGAGAGAGGTGACAATATACGAAAACAGCTCTGCAGACACCCAGGTCAGTG
>NW_010551323.1:0-6164 GCF_000687285.1 Phaethon lepturus | reverse complement strand
TGAGGTTGAAACAGCAGCTCTGGTTTTCGCAGTTCATAACTGCTTGGCTTTACAACTCAGATAGCCCTTTTTTCTTTCTCAACGTAGTACCCTTGTGTTTTGACTTTTTGCGAGCGCTGAGGTTGAAACAGCAGCTCTGGTTTTCGCAATTCATAACTGCTTGGCTTTACAACTCAGCCCTTTTTTCTTTCTCAACGTAGTACCATTGCGTTTTGACTTTTTGCGAGCATCTGCAGTATTTGTTTCCGCAAATATGACTGGAATTGAGCTAGCTCTCCTTATATGCAAAATATCTGATACCAGCATAATTGCATACTATCCAATATATAGCCATACTATACATGAGATTGTAATCACTATTCTCACTGAAGATACCTACAGAAAGACAAAAAAAAATTAAAACAAATCAGGATATATTGCCACAATCTGATCACATAAATGGATTTTCAAATAAGAACAGTGGACACTTGTGACGATCATATCTTTCTTCCAGGAGACAGAAGAAAAAAAAAAATATAGCAAGGCTATAAGCTTTGTTAGCCATCTTACCTTCCAAAAAGTGAAAGCTGTGAAAATAAGCTTCAAAAATCTCCCACAGAGATACTTATTTGGTCATGTTTATCAACCAGTCATTCTCTAACAATGCCAGAAAAACAGTAGGTCTTATTTTATCCACTTCCACATGTTTTATATAGTCAAATTTAGGTTGACTCTAGTAAGATTTGCAGCCCCAGGCATGGAATCATCTTTACAAGAGGCAATGCAAACCCTGACCTGTTTCTGAGGATGTGGCAGAGCTTCAAAACTTCAGCAGACAGAAGACAAACCCAAAAGGCAGCAGTTAGGGATAGCCACCAGCAGCAACGCTGAACAAAGGCCACGGTGGAGCCGTGACTGAAGAGCCGCAGACACCATACGCAGCAAGTCACTCTGAAACGGTCGGAGGTAAGTTGGGTAGAGACAGATCACCCAGTCCCTCTTTCTTACCAATAACCACGTACTACAAAGGCAAGCCAGTAAAGCGTTTCAAAAGGTATAAGCAGAAACCCAACCCCAGCCCATCATAAGCAGGAAAGGGTTGTTTCCCTCTTCACAAGGCAGCAAACTCGCATCTCATCTCTCATCCCACAAGATTCCTGGGCAACTAATGATTAGCAACAGAGCAAGTTCAGATTATTCATACACCCCTACAATTGCTGCAAGCCACCCAGCTGAGCACAGAGCAGGGTAGTGAATATCAGGGCCTTCTTGGTCAAAATTGCAAAATTAGAGACCACATTTCATCACAAGTCTCTTGCCACAGAACTGAGCTTCCTCTTGCCCTTCAGCCTCTCCTAGGTTCACAACTTGCTAGTGCAAACAGATGTTAGGTTCAGCTTAAACTGCGTAGGAGCTGGAGTCTTCAATGAACTCAAGAGCCCTTTGAAGTCAAAGGTAGCTCTTCTTTCAGGATGTGCAACAAAGCCTGATCCCTCAGGCACCACAATCCGATTCATCTTTTTCTTAAAAAAAGAGAAGAAAGCTCTTAAAGAAGATACCCAGGCAAGTGTAGGTGATTGTATTTACATTAACAGCACAAACACATGTTAAGCAGCCTCCTAAGTAGGTTACAAGACTCTTAGGTGAATATAGTCCGAAAGTACATGGCAAATTGCGCATCAAGGTCTCTGCTCCAGAATCTACATTCCTTTGGTTCAGTTATGTCAATGCGGACATACAACAGACAGGAGCAGAGTTCATGAGAGGCACTCTCCACTAGAGGCCAAAATAAAAAGAACAACAGCCCAAAAAAATGGTTAAGACATACTGCTGTTGATCATCTGATAAGGAAGTTTCAATTTTAACACATTAAATACTTCCCCCATTCTTACTTACTCTTCCTTCTTAGTTTGACAACACTTACCATTCACCCAATAGAGCTGTAGTGACGCTGTCCTGAAGTTACCCACTGCAAAAACTCAATCTACCGGCAGCCAGAGAGATCCAGCAAACTCCAAGGCAAAAAGTCAAGTCACACTGCCGATTCATACCTCCCTTGAAGAAGCATGGTACAACCAGTTTCCTCATCTACCTTTACAACTCTTGTGCCAAAAGACAGCTGTGTTACGGCAATGCTCGAAGTGGGGCAACGTGATTACTGCTTAGCATTTTAAGGGAAGACATGGACCCGGTCAGAAACCACCACCTTGACACATCCAGTTCCTCACAGATGCAAAAGCAAGTGGAACAAAGATGGCAGCCAGAGCGTCTTCATACAAACCTTCTGCTCCAAGATGATTCCCCCCCCCTCCAAGCAACTCCAACTATTCAAGGGTTCAAGCTTAAATTATCACTGAAATTACTGAAAGAAAAGTAAAATGGTAGAACAATAGGACAAAATGCACGGCTGTTGCACTTTCTGAGAACATTAATAAGCATTACCCTTTCTTTCTGGAAAGCCATCTGATCACAGCTGAAGATTCAAGCTTGGGAGTGAGCGAGAACAAGGGGTGGGAGGAACCCTGAAGCAGTGATACTTGGAAATGTAAAATTGAATTTTGCCTATTTAAGAGACAGAAAGGGGAACCAAGTCCTGATGGACATCTGTTGGGTTGTTCTTCTCCTAATACTGCCAGAGGCAGCCCTCACAAAGACTTTACTGCAGCATTATCCTAAAGGCGCAGTTTCACAGGAGTTTTAAGTCCCTCCGAGCCAGTCCCACACAATTTTGATCCTCTCCCCTGCAGCAGGGCCAGCATCCAGCTGCTCCCACAGCCTGCCGAGAACCTCGGGTTGTCTCTGGCCCAAGTGCCAGGCGAAGGCGCTCTGTTTAAACTGCCATTTAAGCACATCTACTATCAGTACCCCTGGAAAAAAAACTCACATCCTCGCTTTCTGTTAAAAAACACACCTGTTTGTGCTCCCCTTAATTTTGACAATTGTATTCATCTAAATTATTTTTGTTTTACCGACAACTACGTACTTTACCAGCTCCTAGTATACCCTACCCCTTATTCCAGAATACTCAACTCCCACCTGCAGCCAGGTGTCCAAAACGGTAATTTTAAGGGCTACCCCACAAATGCTGCGTCAGATTTATAGTCTCAGTTTCTACATCAAAAGCTTCTCTGCCAGCAACAGGCTCTACTTTGTGATGAGAACACTTGCCAAGACAGAGGCAGCTAGCAATAGTATTTTTATTTTAGTATTTTTCTTTATTTTTTTAAACAGAGAAGAATGGCACCTACTAACAGGAGTTTTAGTTGATGGCTTGTGATTCTGGGAGAGTATGCAACACCTCCTTCCACAAGGACTAAAAATAACAGCCCAAAAGCTATTCTGATGTTTTCTACACAAGCAGAAGGTTTTTCAGTTGTCAGAGAAGATACGCTACCATCCAGATAGCTGGTTTGTAAAAAGTAGAGGTATTTTTGGGGGTTTGCTTTGAATAATTAGCTCTTTGGATTCCCACCCACACGTTCGCCTCCGCAAAACTGGAAGTTACAGCATCAGCTATGAGCCTGCATCTTCCTTTCACTCACCGGTCTGCTGGACAGACACACTGCCTGCAGCTTCCCAAAACCTGCAAACAACCTCCTTGCTCACCGTTGGAAAGAAAGGCAAGAAGCAGTGCTAACTTGTGCTAGACCACGGGGCGGGGGGAGAAACCAAAAAAACAACAGTAGTAACACCACTAAGAAACTTTAGGAAACCTTTGATCAGAGACCGCTCCAGTAAGGCGGAGGGAAAAATCTGGGTAAGTGGATTCTGTTCCAGTCAGGCATGGTGAGCCAAGTCCTTTGTTTTGCTTTGTCAAGAAGATTTTATATATATATATATATAAAAACATCTACGTGTGTGTTATGTATATACACACTTAGATATATGTGCATAGATATACACACATATATTTATTTAATACACACACACACTGAGAAAAGTAAATACTCAAAGACCAAAAAATAATTGCTACCAAATTGCTCCCTACGTATTGGATACTACAGGAATTTCAACAAGGATGTTATTCATACCGTGGGACATGCAACGTTGTGTTTAATGGAGTTTTTCATTTACTTGTGGTTAATCTGGTACCTGGATGACCAAGAACACACCAAAACATTACATTATTATCCACCATATGCATTGGTGATTCACATCTCTTTCCACACATACGCAGTCCTGGCTTTATGCAATATTCTCATATTACAAGCTTTTTTTTTTTTTTAAATCTGGAAACAGGAATTTTTCTTTTCAGAGACTGAAATTATTTTCCTTTTCTTTCAAGGAGGCAACCTACACTTTCCTCAATCCCACACTGGCAGCCCACCAACCATATCTTATTTTGTGCATTATAAGCTTATTTACAAGTACTGTATTTTCCTGTGTAACACCAACATACCTTTAGTAAGTCTATCCATATTCTGAAACATTAACTGAATTGAGGTTTAAACAATATTTGATCCAGTCTGAAAAAGTTAGTGCTTGCATGACCCTCTAGCACAGCAGGAGCACTGTACCGTAACTTAATCCAATTTAACATACTGTGAATAAGCACATTAAAACTATGCATTTTTGCTTTATTTTCAGAGCGATCTACTCTGAGGAAGGAATATTCCCCAAAATGGTTGGTAAGAAACTGGATTTTTTTTTTTTCCTGCTTACTTACATAGCATGGACTGTAGACTTACTCGTTCTGTTACCAACTCCACCCAGTAGTTCCCCGATAGCATCAAATTGCAATATGGACTTTTATTGTCTCCTTTTATGATGTTTTCTTATATTTATTGAAGCGGGTTGTAGTTTACTCTGTGGCACACAATACAGAAGGAGCACAAGGAACAGACGCTCACCAGCCCCTTCTAGATTAACCTCAGCAAGTTTGCCGATGACACCGAGCTGCGTGGTGCAGTCGACACGCTGGAGGGAAGAGAAGCCTTCCAGTACCTGAAGTGGCCTACAAGAAAGCTGGAGAGGAACTTTTTACCAGGGCATGTAGTGACAGGACAAGAGGCAATGGCTTTAAACTAAAAGAGGATAGATTTAGATTAGATGTAAGGAGGAAATTCTTCACTACGAGGGTGGTGAGGCACTGGAGCAGGTTGCCCGGAGAAGCTGTGGATGCCCCATCCATGGAAACATTCAAGGCCAGGCTGGATGGGGCTCTGAGCGACCTGGGCTAGTGGAAGGTGTCCCTGCCCATGGCAGGGGGTTGGAACCAGGTCATCTGTAAGGTCCCTTCCAACCCAAACCTTTCTATGATTATATGAGCAGCAGGAACCCAGCAGATTCTTAGACCTACACTTCATTCTTCATCTCCCTCAGACAACTCCAATGCGAAAAAAGATCTGAATACAAGCTGCCAGTATTTCACAGTTTAGTCAAAAAGCAGTGTTATTCTCATTAGCTGAGGAGTAGTGTGTCCTTCCTTCTACTACAATATTTCTGTCCAGGCTTGTGGTTTAAAGTATAGAGTGTGAGGCAATTTCACACACTGGTTTGGGCACTTGAATCTGCTTATTTACCCAGCAAAACAAAATCCCTCCCACACAGTTTCGCAGCAGGAGGAATGATGCCAAGGGCAGAAATGGGCTCTATCAGAATGTGGTCACCATGTTTGCAAACAGGTAATGTGTACACTTCGGTACTGCTATCTCTTCCGGAGGTGCAGCAGATCCGGAGGTACGGGAATAAGACACGGCCAAAGATTGCCTTTCAGGATATTGAGCTACAGCTCCGAATGCAGCAGTAACGAAAAGTTTGGGCAAGGCACTGCATCCCCAAAATAAGATCTTAAGAGAACTGTGCATCCTACTTCTCCAAGCTTTGTCCATACAAGACTGCAAATCAGACCCTTAGCTGGAGACTTGATGACGGGATAAGGATATTTTAGTACACAATAGCAGCACGATGGCCATCATCCACTCCTTTTTCAGTCAAGGATAATCCGCTAAATCAAGACTATAAAACCAGTTAACTGACTTTACAAAAGAGGGTAATTCATCCTGAAGCAAGATACACTTTGCCTCCCCGATCCCTTCCCTTTTCCCTCACTAGGAGGGAACAGTTTACAGAACGCAGGCTGCCTTATCGTGATTTGTGCTCTATAGGCTGAAAGAGGGCTGAGCCTTATGCGTCAGTTCTTGCAACTCTGTGCAAAACCTTCCAGGCCAAAACACATCTTTCAG
>NW_010551322.1:0-79602 GCF_000687285.1 Phaethon lepturus | reverse complement strand
TGGTGGGGGTGCAAGGGCAGCATGACTCTGTGTGCGGAGGGAAGAGGGCAGGACGGGCAGCAGTGAGCGAAGAAGTAGGGAACGCTGAAGCCTCGCTGAAGCAGAGCGGCCGTCCCGCCCGCCGTTTGTGTGCCTGCGGGCGGCGGGATGAGGTAGGAGAGGGGAAAGGGATCGGAGTGCGAATAGCGGGAAAGCGCTTCCCGGGGGCCCCGCGGAGTGGGAAAAGCGGTGGGACATTCGGCCAGCTGCCGGCACGCTTAGCCTGAGGCACCTGCGTTAGTAGGCCTCGCTCTTTAAAACAGGAGAAGTCACAAAACTTCCCCACGCGTAACTGAACACACCAGTGAATTTATTCTTCTCCTGAAAGTTTTTACGTCCTTTCCTTTTCAGAGCTTCCTTTTTGCCTTTCCTGTGGTCTTGGCTCTGTTTAACTCTGCTCAGAGTAACCTGCCTTTTTGAAGGGAGTCTCTGTCGGGAAGAAAAAAAAAAAGTCCTCAAAAACAAATGCTATCTTTGTTTAAAGCTATTTGTGGTCCAAGGTTGTGCCTTAACTGTGAAATAGCATGGCTCTTCCTGGCTTGTATTAAAAACACAATAACACATTAAAATAATCAAAGTTTTGGGAGGTAACTAGGCTGAAATGCAATTTAGCAGTGTGAGACTGTAATGTAGGTTTTACAGTACCTCATTTCCCTTGTGAATAAATGTATAATTAGTGGAAGGGCTTTTTTGCAGCTTTTATTTTTGTGTTTTATTTGAAGAAGTACTTCAGGGTAGAGATTGTAATTGATAATACTTTTAATCTTTCCCACTTTCTTCCTGAGGTCTGTAGCTATGTCTTTAGGTGTTTATGTTTGTTAAGACATGCTATGTTATTGTTACAGAATGTTATTTTAAAACCTGTTGTGTGTTTGGTGAGTGAGTGGATTAGATTTCCTGTGGACCTGCCTGAATCAGACTTGTGATTGCCTAATTGCCCATGATTGTGAAGAATGAGAATCAATAAACAACATCATCCTTCTAGTCTCATGTTCCTCTTACAATACATCAGTATCACCTCTTACAGCATGGCCTTAATCCGCCTGTCATTGTGTAACGAGTAATAGAGAACAGCACACAACACTGCTGTACCCGAGGGAGTACATAGGTGAAGCGGCAGTGGCTGTTGCCTGGTCTGCCTGGAGCGTGGTCTTTGGGCTCAGTAAGGCTCTGATGAACACCCCACCTCCCATCTGCTGTGGTAAACCCAGAGCACTTCCACATCCACCAGCTTAGATGTAATCGGAGACAGCAAGAAAATGGGTTAAAGTATGGATCCCCCCTTTGTAGGTTTCTGTTCTGGTTCAAAGTTGTAACTAGCATGAGTGAACTGGAGTACCTGCTGTAATTTTTTGGATCTGTTGCTGGATACCACTGTAAGAGTTTTCAGGCTTGGGTATGGATGTGAGTGGAAGCTAGCAGGTCCTCAGCATCTCTGAAATGCGGTGAGCTTTAAACAGACACCTATATGTATTTCATAGCTCCAAGACACTGAAGCCCTAGCTGTCCTCCTGGATCTCACAGGGCATTAACTTTGCCTGTATCGTCTGTATTAAAAGTCCAAGAACTCCAGTTAGCCCAAGTATGTTAATCCCCCAGACATCAAATGAGAGCACAAATGACAAACGGAGCATAAGCAAACAGAAATGTCGTGAGTGCTCAGCTCCTGGATCTCAGTCAGGAGATGCACTCCCAGTCTTGTTAGGAGGAGGCAAAATGGCCTCAAAAGGCCCTTGCTGAATAGGGACAACACTTTTTCCAGTCCCAAATTGATGGCCCGTATGATCTTTGCATTTGCAGTGATTTTCTGCAGCACCGCCAAACTACAGTGCAGCTTTGGTATTTCTTCTCTAGCCATAGTTGGTTTGATGGTTTAGAAGAATTAAGCTGAAAAAAGTAGCAGCTGAATTTAGGTAGCCAGGCTTGAAGACTGGCCAAATGCAGCATTAGTCCTGCACACCTTTTCTAGGTGTTTTGCTGTAAACTAGAATTAAAAGCCCATGAAGATATGGCCGAGAGCCAGGGCCATCTGACAAATTCTTTCCATTGATTCCAACTAGTTCTTTTGATAGCCTCTGTTTTATCCCACAGCACTCATGCTTTCCCCTGCTGTTAGGTCCAGTAAAATAAGTTTTCATTTCTTCAGGTTGATTTTCCCCTGCCTCCGTCCCAGGTTTCTCTTTTTCCCCACACTTCTGTGCTTCTCTGTCTCTCAGCTGAGGTTATTCAAGCTTTCTGTTTTCATTTAGCTTACAAATTTCTCAGATGCTGTAACTCCTGGGTTACTTCTTACATCTCCCTCTCAGAAGTAGCCCTGTCTCTTTCTCACTGCGGGCTGCTCGCAGCTGGCGGCCACAGCACTTTCTGAATAGTTTGTATCTTGGAAATAGTACTTCTCCTTGCACTGTGTTCCTGGAGTGGGTGGTCCTGCGGCTTTCGCCCTTTAGGATGTGCCTCAGGTAAGGTGTCTGTAGGGTATCTGGGAGGCATGGTGCTCCTTCTCCAGATCAGCCAAGAGCGGTCCAAAGAAGAGAAAGTGAATTATGCAAGAGACTCCCAATAGCTTGATCGAATTTCTTTCTTAAGTTTCATTGGCAGACTTCAGTTTCGCCGCTTCTGAGGTCAGACTATTATGTTGGGGAGCTTGATGAGCGTTCGCTGTGTAACAGAACTGTGAGTTTCTAGAGAAGCCCCGCAGAGCCCCAGTGTGACGTAGGTCTTCCCATCAAACTAGTTTTCCATTAATTAAAAAAGTATGCACCCTAGATAGTGTGAACTCTTTGATGAGGATAGTAGAGACAAGTTATTTATCTTCAGCCTTTTAATACTTTTTTTTGACCTTTGCTTATTTCTTCTGTGTTAGTTATTCATGTCTCTTGCAAATCTGAAGCATCTTTGCTGAAACCTGCAGGAGGATTATTGCTGTATTTCCTAACGTCTCAATCTTCTCCTAATCAAAAATGTAAATACATGCATAATGATTTGCATGTCATTAACTGCAGAAAAACACTGTCATGCTAAAAATCAATGTTTTTTGGAATCTAATTTTCCTGCCTGCCTGAGAAGTAGCACCTGGAATCCACAGCCAAGAATTCTGAAAATATAAACTACTTTCAGCATTGCTGTTTACTTTCTGCATTTTTCAGTTCAGCCAGGGAAGAACAATCATTTAAAAAGATGGTGATTTTTCTAACTAGTTTTCCTCGTTAGTCTTCATACTTCAATAGAAACCTTCATTGCTTTTTCTTTTTTTTTAAATGAACAAACTTAACATGGTATATACTTACGCACTCCACTTGCCAGCACTGATCTCGTGATGAACACCACATCTAATACTTTCCAGAAATTTCAGGGAAAGTACCTATACCTGTGGACAGGAACTTGCAGATTTTGAGGAATACAGGGAAACCAGGAGAAAATAATGTCATTGGAGCTAGGGTAGCAGCATAGCTGAGCCTGGATTTCAGTTTCCCTAGCACAGAGCTTTGTGTATGAACTGAAAGATCAGGCTGTGAGCCTCTGTATGGAGCAATCCGTAGACAAGGATACGACACAGGCGCTTTGCCAGCAGTTTACACAAGTGTTTTTGCTTGATGTCAGAGATGCTGAGAATAAAAATTCTTGGGTTCTCGCTTGGTTGTAGAGATGATTGTCACTGACATCTTGGAGATGCTGACTATGTGTATTGACACAGCCATTCTATCTTTAACAATAAGCAGATGAGATTTAATTAATGTTAAAAACCTAGGGTCTGCAGTGAGCCCTTGATGTGCATCGTTTGCCCAGAACTCAGGCTTGTTTTAATAGGCTGCCTTCAAGTCAGCGAGTCTGTAAGCCAGCACAGCGTTACTTTGGATCAGATGCCATAGTGTATAAGGGCTATCCCTCTCTGAAGGTGCTCACAGTCTTTGAAAACAGGATTATCAGCAGTACTGCAACTACTGTGTGCTGCTGGAGTACGTTATAGTGTTGGTTAGAAATGCACGTTCTGGGCACCATAGGAGCAAACAAAGTGCCAGTGGTACTCAACATAGCAGCTTTAACATGTCTTTTCTTTCAAGAAGGAGGGGAAAACAGTGTGCAACACTTCTGTTGATACAAATAAGACCTACTTCTAAATGGTGAGATAAAACAGGCAAAACTGTGGATCAGATTTGAGTTCAAAGTATATTTGAAAAAGCATTTTGATTTTCTTTGCTATGATACATTTAGCATATGGTTCTGTCTGATGTCTGAGATGTGGTAGCTGTATTTCATGCTCAGCATTGTTTCTAACAAATTTCTGTATTGGAAGTAAGTAGTATATGAGCTCTCACTTAAAAAAAAAACAAATAACAAAACCTTTTTTTTTTTTTTTTTTGGAAACCAGTGAAGTTTTTAGAAACCAGCTAGGCTACTGTGTGTTTTTGATGGAAAGAAGCACAGGACAGCACCACACCCATGTTCACTCTCCAGCATTTGTTCTTCTTGTGTGTAGGGGTGTGTTGCAGCACGTGGGGAAATGTGCATTGTGCTCAGCAGCGAGCGTGCTGCGAGGATCTTGGGTAGCTATGCATGGCTGGGCAACAGGATGCTTAATGAGGGGATGCTGAATGATGCCTTCTTAGAGGCACCAGAGACCATGCCTTTAGAGTTAAATAAAATAGGCCAGGGGCTGCTCTCCATCCCCGAGGCCAAATGGCACGGCACAACTCCCTCCCGCCCACCCGAGCTTGCTCCCTTTCCAAAACGGAGTGGCAGTGACCAGAGTGCCTGTTGGGGATGGAGCCTGGCGTCTCTGAGCACCCGAGTTGTGCCCGTTCACTTGCTTTCTGGGATCCCGGGGTGAGCGGGCAAAAAGCAGGCTAGCGCAAGCGCAGGCAATTGAGCTGCATAAGCTCTGGCCTCTTTTGTTTACTAATAAAGCTGTAGCCATAATGTTCAGGACCTATGGCATCATTCTTCTGCAATTGTTATTGCACTTTCATGTAGAAGGGGTTGTCATAAACAATTGATTTAAGCCATTTCATTCCTACATTTGGATTCTAAATGTCTCTGATTTAGGTTTTGGTAACACCGTTATACTTAGCTACGTGCACTGGTTCTTCATTGCAGTTTCAGGTTTGTAGTGCACGCGTGCTTTTTGTTTAATTAAACGTTACCGACAAAATATCAGCAGAGTGAGTACTTGACAAAATTTGAGAATTGTAATGAGGATGCAGTCGTTATGGAAATACAGTTCTGGGACTAACATTCTTTCAATTACAAACAGAGGGTATTTACTCTGAGTAAATTTTGAAAGCGAACTTCAGAAAAACAGTTAGTTAAATGGTATTTTTATGTTCAACGCTGGGACTGTGAAGCTCTGAAACGAGCAGATTAAGCTTTGAATTTAAAGTTTAATCACCAGAGTATAACAGAGAATATGTTCAACAGTCCTTATTCTGGTTATCAAGATACTCCTCCTTTAATTTGTGTTAACACTGCAATATAAATATTTTAAATCATGTAACCATTCCACCATCATGACTTTTACCTGGGGATGCAAGAAGAGGCTGCGTATCTTGAATAGTTTCTGACTTCTGCAGATTCTCCTTTCACATTGTTAAGTTCCAGGTAGGAAGATCTGTTTCTGGGTCATTTACAACGGCCAGTGGTCACTGATGGGTTGTACTAGCTGGAATGAAGCCCAGCTAGAGTACTGAGGGGGAAAAAAGGGTAGGTGAGAAAAATGAAGACAGACGATAGATATTAAAGAAGCAGAGAAGTAGGGATGGATGGACCAACAATGAAGGCTATCACAGTTGAGGTGTTGCATTATGTTAATCACAACGAGGGAGAAAGTGTTTGCTGACCTTAATGTGGGAGATATGGGTAAAAATAATCAGTGGAAAAGGCAACAAGTATTAGGAAAAGGTCCTTAAAATGCCACATATTTAATCCTGCTCGTAAAAGAATCTCTGTCGCTGGTGAAAACTAATGCCTCAGTTTCCCACCTTGTAAGAAATGTAAAATTCTTTCCCAAATTTAGCTTCACTTCTTATACAACCTTTGGCTTTCTGCATTTCTGCTTGAACTGGTGTTCTCTTTCTTCATTAAGCTGTAAAAGTCGCAGTTAGTCAATTCTGCAGCTGAAAGTCTATCACGTTGATTTAAGTGTAAAAGACTCAAAGTAAGTTACTCGCCCTTCTTGCGAAACATTTTAAGTGTCTCCTCTCAGAACTTATTTAATAAGAAATCTGGACCAGTTGTCTTGTTAGCTTAAGGTGTCACTGACAGTGCATTATACACCGACTCCAATCTAGTTTTTAACCAAAATGTAGGCTATAATTAAACTAAGCATATAATTAAAGAATTTGAGATAAGACTTTTCTGGGTACAAAAAGATGCTTTTGTAATGAGCAGAGCCTGTGCTTAGATCCCTTCAGCCTATTTTAAAAGGAGGGCTGATTGCAGAAACTGTGATATACAGTAGGGTCTTAGTGAATTATGTTGACATTCCTCATCTGTGTATATTTTGAAAGGAGCTTTTCTAGTAAAAGTGATGTGAATGGGGTCTGTCACTGGAAATAACGTTGCATTTTGGTTAACAGTCACATTTTGGCTAAAATTGTGTATTCATGTTTTCCCACTTCCCCATTTTCAAGTGTTTTACTGACCACTGTAACATACGGAGATTTTCTTTCAATTAATCAAAAAGAGTGCACTGAGTTCCTCCACCATGTAATGACCGGTATGAAGTTCTGAAACTGGAGGTATTCCCTCCCGAGTTGTGCCCCACTGCCACGCCGCAGACGGGGAGGAGGAATCGGACGCCTGCTGCTACCGCTCGCCTCCTCTCTGGAGAGGGACTTACAAAAGACCTGATCTGATGAAAAATGGAGTTTAATAAAACTTGTCCCACTTCCCAGCCTTCAGGTTATTCTCAGGACATGTCCTTACAGCTTGGATGTAAGAGTAAATTTTAAACTGGCAGGTAACTGACCTGCGGAAATCTTCCACTAGCTGTTTTAGACCAGCTGCTTTCCAATTAGGTTCCCCTTACAGCATGCCATCACTGTAGCAAGCTCAGTAATTTGGCCCATTAATTTAGTCTAGCATGTATATATATATCTGTAGTCATTATTTCTGAAAATAGATTTTTAAGTACACTATAAATGATTGTAGCTGTATGAAACATGTCTCTTAAATGATACCTATCCAATTAGACAATATTCTTATAGGACATGACTTTGGTATAGTATATTGTTATAAGTTTTGTTATTATACATTAATAAGGCTGCAGAATGATCCTACCATCAGTGCAGTGGACTGTACAATTACTGAATATTAAGATAGGGTTTTCTGAAGCGTATTGTAGCCTGAAAAACATAAGCAAGAAGATGATACCCTTTCCTACTACTGATAGTCACGTATTCTTTGTTACCCATTGTCTCTTCCTAGGAATAATAAAAAGAAAT
The DNA here is from genome assembly GCF_000687285.1 of Phaethon lepturus. Classification (NCBI taxonomy): domain Eukaryota; kingdom Metazoa; phylum Chordata; class Aves; order Phaethontiformes; family Phaethontidae; genus Phaethon; species Phaethon lepturus. The sequence goes on along the minus strand of NW_010551322.1, from coordinate 72,124 downwards.
GTGACTGCTTGCCACTTTTTTTTTTTTAAACTTTATCCTTGATTGTTTTATATATCTTTCAGTAAGAATGTCTTGTATTAACTCCCAGAAGCTGGAACTGCTGTGAGAGCAAGAAAAGTTAGTGCATACCCAAAGAACTTAATTCAGCTCAGTCATTGCCCCTCTCCTATTATGTGCTGATTACTGTTTGGATTAGACCTGGAAAAAGTTGAAAAGTTTAAAATGAAATGGCACTGTTTTTTGGTAGACAGGGCTTGTCTAGCTGTCTACTGCACGCAGTTGCAGTTTATAAGCATGTAATTCATACCAGGATCGGCAAGATGTGTCAGCTGTGGGCTCCTGAGAGGAGGGATCTGGATGAGGACTCAAGCGAAGAGACACCTTCTTGGTTTTTTCACTGCCCGCTATCATAATGAAGCGGGGCCAGGAACCAAGGCAGAATTGTGGATGGCTTGCCACTACACGGCTTACAGGGCTTTACTGCTATAAAATACATTTGATTAAGGGTTGCTTTTGTTTCACCCAACTTTAGTGGTTTTAGTGCTTTCGGTGGTGAATAGAGAATGGTCCTTCTGGAGAGCCCTTCTTCCCACGTGGCTCAGCCACCTCTGGCAGGGCGAGTTTCTCTCTCCTGCCTGAGCTCGCAGTGGTGGCCCCTTGGCAGGGTTGGTAGACCTGGCTCCTGTATCCCATAAAAGTCTGCATTTATGCTCCGGTGACTCTCTGGCTTTAGAGGATCTGAAGGTGGAAGGTGGAAGGCTGGCTGCTCGCCTTCTCTCTAAAATGGGCCTGAAAGCTGCTTGGCAAGTCAACAGCCCACAGAAATTTATCGCTTTCCCCATTTCTCACTTTCAGCCCTGTTACGTCCACCTTGATCAATCCGCTCTCCGTTGGAAAGCACAAGCCCAGCAGGACGGAGAAGCGTTCTGCAGGCTCGCCTTCGTGGGCACCAGCCGCCGTACGAACGGCTCCGCTCTCGGACACGAGGTGAGGTCACACAGTGGGGAGAGGCTTCTCACGTGGGGGAAGAGCGATCTCAAGGTCAGCACTAAAACTTTCAGGATTACTATGAAACTTTCCTCATGTGAGACTTCATATTGACAAAGAAGGTGTAAAGCTCCGTGAAATTAAACTCACCAAACTACTTTTTGCTTCTCTTTTTGGAAAGCTCCCTTACTTCCCACACCAGATGGGACAAAAATACAAAGCTCTTTACACTGAATACAGCAGTTTAGCAATGTTCCAGTTCTCGGTAATACACTTTTCGCAGAGAATGTGTGCTGACTTTGTTTGTACAGTTTGTTCATGCTTACTCTTTTTATTCAGAGTGACAGAATATCGTGTAGTGAAAAATGATATGTTTTAGTGTATTCATTATAATCATATTTATGGATGCGTAAGATTCTGTAATTTTTAAACTAAACTGAAAATAATATTGTGCTGAGGTCCTCAGATATCAACATTTCCTTACTGGTTATGTAGAAGTGTAAAACGGTCCCACGAAGTATAGCCTAATTAATGGCCTTTCGTAATTTATGTTGCATATCAGTGTAATTGTTAATCCAAACCTTGCTCCACAATGTTGTTGCAAAATATTTTGTTCTTTTTTTTTTCCCTTGTAGCCCTTTTAGCGTTTGGCTACAGCTGAATTGTTTATGAAATTACTGTTCAGTATTTTAGCTTCTCTCCAGTTCTGTCAACTCTCACTTTGAAAACGACTTTTTAATTGCCCTGTCTTCTTTTTTTTTCTTTTTTTTCAATTTTTAAACTGCTTGAGCTACATGGTAACTTTAGCTTTTTAGTTTTAAGTTTGGAAATTTGGGATTTTTTTATTGTGTGTTTTTTTTTTTTTTTCTTTGTAAACAGTTTATTCTATTGTAATCTCTCAGTAAGTAACTATGAATTATAATATTTTGAGAAGTTTGTGGAGTAAGAAATATGAGGTATACAAACTTTTAAATACGTCATCTGTGAAAGGCATCTTCCAACTGGTGAGCAGAAGAGTGAACAAGATTACTTGTTTTCCAGACCTTTATTTATATGCCAGTTGGTTAAGAGATAAGGACTTCAGATTTCCTTGTAGATACTACATCTTTCTCCGAGTAATAAAGAAATTCTGAGATTGAAGAATCAGATTCACAGATGCAAAACCACAAGAAAATAAAGCTCAATATTGAAAATGAACAAAAATTAATTTAATTCCTGTTTTAGACTCGCTTTCCACTGAGTCTGTGGAATCACATCAGTGAGAGAGCTTGGGTCCCCTTGGGCACTTATGGTTGACGTGCAAGCTCCTGATTTCCTAAACATCTTACGTTTCAATGTGCTCGGTCCCTATGCTTCACCCACAGATTAATTTTATCAGTTTCTCACAAACTGTATACAAATGTTACATTGATAGTTGTAAATATATCAAAAAAATGTTTGTGCTCCATTAGCACTTAGAAATGTTAAACAAGGTGGCATTTTTTTCCTGCTACGCACCATAGAGAACATTGGTTTTGCCTTGAAAGCTGCCTGGCTTGAATGTAATGTAAACATGGAATGTTAAAAAAAAGACGAGAGCAATAGAACTGGAGAAAGTAATCACTATATAGAATCCTGCTGTGATAAAATATGGACATGATTTTGTCAGTTCAAACTGTGCTCATGTCCTTTCAAAATGAATTAATAAATTCGTATGAAATACTTGAATACTCTCATGCCTTTAGAAATACAGTCATGTAACCATTGAAACGTAGGTAACTGTAAATATTGTCTGCAGGAAGAAAAACATTTTTGTAGATTTTTGCTTGCTGGCTCTTTTGTATACTTGATGGTTCTGCCATGTGAAAGTCTGAGAGGCTGGTACAGTGGATGACGCACCTTGTACCCTGCCTGTGTGTGTAAGGGTTATTTGGTTAATGCTTATTTTTGTTTCAGACTTCTTAGGGAGCTTGTAAAGTCTTTGTCACTGAACACTTCTAAGAACAAGTAAGAGAAACCTGTTGGCATATACCTAGGTCTATTTTATCTTGCTTGGGGCAGGGAATGCACTAAACACCTTTTTGATGTCTGTCTGGCCCCAATGTGCCTGAAATTGTCAGCTAAAAGCTTGCTGGAAAACAGTTTATGAAGCTAAGAAAGTGCATTTTAATTTATTTTTCCTGAAGAGATGTATTCATTGAATGTTACACACTAGTTTTTTTCTACTGATGATAATCAGTTAATCGTTTCTCAAAAAATTTCTTCATTAATTCACCGTGTGTAAGCAAGACCAAAGTCTCTTGTTCATTAGTGTAAAGCATTTTGCTAGAAGAACATGCAGCCCCAGCGTCCTTTCCGGAGTCAGGATGTACCCCGTACGGACTGGCTACAATGCCAGGGAGAACTGGTGGTGTGGAACAGGGCGGGTGTAAATTCCTGCTCTGGTTTCTGGATGTAAATCATTTAGTTAATGGCCTGGCTGCTAATGGGCACACACCTTTAATTCAGGATTTCTTAAAAAGGACAGTGTGTGCCAAATTCCCGGCAGCTTCACTGGAGTATAATGCTTTCGGAAGAGTCACTAAACTAGTTAAGAAATATTCTAGATGCACTGATCAGTTGTTTAGTAGGATGAATGCCAACAGGTTGTTTGTGTTCCCTGGCTGGAGGTCTTCTAAATAACATCATTAAGGTGGTCCATCCTTTGTAAAATGCTCAGGTTTTGGTAATGAGAAAAGAGTGTGGTGGCCGAATAGTTGTTTTCAATTTCTCAAAAAGGTTGAAGAGAAATGTGTTTCAAAACCACATTTGTTTTGTGAAAATAAAATTGTGTGTAAGCAGTTGACAGTTATGTGCATTGGGAACTTTTTTTTTAAACTATTGCATGTCAGGCTACAGTAATGACAACAGTCCCCAAATCAGGCATTAGTAAGGTACAAGTTTTGTGTGTAGTACGTTTAAATTCAAGATCAGAGAAGCATGCAGAAGAAGAGCTTCTGCTGACTTTGAGTTTCTCCAAAGTAAATGTTATTTTAGTTCTACTGGCATATTCTTGAAAAGAAGCTGCAAACAAAATTAGGTTGGTTCAATAGGATTTTAGAAATTTTATTATGGCGAAAGAAAAATGTAAGTTAAATTTTAGTTTGTCTTACCCAGAGCATTCACATCCACTTTATCCCTTGCCAGGAAAAAAAACCCTTTAACCGCTCTGTGTTTTATTTCTTATTTACTGGATTCCATTCCAGAGTTGCTGTGGAGATTGCTGTTGTAAAGGTCATTGGTGGCCATGCAAGAAGGAAAGTGTAACCTAACCAAAGTCTTTGGTAAAAGTCTTTTTCGTCTCTCAAAAAAATTTAACAGGCAGTTAAAAATAGAGGCTGTAAAAACCTTCAGGCCAGGAAGTATGGGAAAGAGAAAGACAGGGCAGCTATCGCTTAGGGCTGGGCGTAGGTGGAAGGAGTAGGGCTGGTCCCCTTGCAGAACCGTCCTAGAGGCAGAGGAGCCAAAGAGTGAGGAAGCTGAAAGTCAAACATTGTCATCCTTCGAACTTTCCGGGCTTATTCTGACGTAAGCAGTGCAAGGAGAAAGGGTGGTGTGGACACTTGCTTTAGAGCTGGTGATAGGGATTGTGACGAATGCTGGCTGTCCTTTAACAAACAACAATTCAAGTATGTTGTAGCTGTATCCTTTATTTTAATGTTGAACAGAGATGATCAGTGTTGTAGTAGACCCCTCTTGATAAAGGGCATTAGGTTTTATAGGTTTGAGGTGATAAGGAAAATAATATGCTTGAGGTTTGAGAGAGGTATAGACAAAACCTTGAACGTCTCATCTGAATTATCAAATCAGATCATTCATGTACAACTGTGTAGTCCTTCAACAGCAAAAGGCCTCACAAGGATGCCAATAACGTTGTTTTAAAGCAGTTTATATAGTGCAATCAATATGAGTAAAAGTTTTTTTTTTTTTTTTTTTCTTTTAAAAAAGTCTATATTGGATGAGTATCTGATGCTTAGGGAAAGACTTTAAGAATAGGGATAATGCACTGCAATATGTCCCATTCTGGCCTCTGAGCATTTCAGGGGGTTTATTTAAAGCTCAGTCAAGTAGCCTGTGTGCAGAACAAAGCATTGCCAGCATGATGGTTGTTGGAAGACCTTTAGCAATTGTGCTTTATTTGGGGAGAAGAGAATCTGATTTTTTTTTTTTTCTTCTCTCTCTACGAAACAATGTCTTGAGATAGCAGGAGCATCCAGGAGCTCCAGAAGTAAACCTTAGTGCATTGTGGGGAAACTCAGTAACCTTGTAATTGAAAACGTTACATTTCAGGGTGGACTTTTACTATTAAAGTTGTGTTTTAAGCAATTCAAAATATTGTTTGCAAATTGAACGATAGATAATAAGCATAAATATCCAGTTTGCTAATTAGGATGCTAATAAGTCATTAACAACTGATTCTGTTAGCACTTAGTGATGATACTTACTAATTCTAATTTGCTAACAACTAATTCGGGTTGCTTACTATTGTGTTTGCATTTATTGGTACTAATGAGGCACGCAAGATACTCATGTGATCTGCCTTCCGAAGATTTATCTGAAAAATACTGTTATAAACATAGTCCTTATTGTTTTCCCCTCAATACTGTTTATTCACTTTTCTGTTTCCTACTAATAATCAAGTAATTATAATTCCCATGCCTGTAATCTCCCTGCAAGTGCCCCATGAAATTTGTGTTCAGAGAATGTTCTCTGTACTCCTTTTCGGTGCCATATTAATTTCTTCCGATTTGCCTGTCAGTGGTCAAGTTGTAATGTTCATAATACCAATAACAAGGTGAAGTGATACGACTCGTTGGAGTTGAGATGCCATGTAGATAGCATCCACTGACATCATACTGCTGTGAGGAAGATGAAGTGGCGGTGGGAGGTGGGTAGAGAAGACTTTCAATGCAAGGTACGGCCAAACTGGACCATGGCAGGTGGGCTTGTTAATACTGTACCAAAACGGATTGTGACTAGATAACATGGGGTAGGTTAGATTCATGGTTTTGCCATAATGCTCATGGTATCTCTCCCAGCTGAAGCTATGGCCCATAATCTCCCTGAGGCAGCAGTGTGGTATCTTCAGAGCCCTTGATGGGGATTTTCTCCAGGAACGTGTTCAGTTGCGCTTTGAACATATGCTGAGCTTCGGTGACCGATGGCATCCTGTGGCAGCGAGTTCCTCAGCTTCATGGTGTGTTTTGAGATTCACTTGCTGTTTCTTACTCCCTTTATTAGAGGAGGTAGCAAGTACTCTGCTTGCGTTCTCCAGGCACTTATAATGGTACATACCTCTCGGTAAACTTAGCCCAGGCTTAAAAAGTTGTAATACTTTTTTTTTTTTTTTTCCTGTGTGCATGCTAGCTGTTTAATATATTCATCTTCTTGTCCAAAGAAAATTTTCTTGGCCTGTATCTTTTCTAGTTCCACCCTAGCCCTGTCAAGACTAGGAGGAAGCAGAGGCAGACAGGGAAGGAATAGGGCCAGGACCTGCATTTCACATATTCACAATGGGACTTAATATCTTTTCTTTTGTTCTTGATTTCTTTCCTAATATTCTAGTTATTCTTGTAATGCAGCGCATAAAACCGGCGTTTGCAAAATACTGCCTGTCTTGAATGGCAGTAATTAGCTCAATTTCCATTGCTGTATGTGTAGAGCTGTTTTTGCCCATGTCACTTCATCAACTTCATATTCGATCTGCCATTTTCTTACCCAGTCATCACTTTCTCCTGCAGCCAGCTTCTTTCCTCCCGTGAGATTTCTCCTAGACCTTGTTGAATGTTAAGCTGGAAACACTCTGAGAGTGATGTAAGTTTTGCTATTTGATGTAACTCCGTGGACAGCTAGTGACTGCTTCCCTGTAGGAAATAGGACCCAGAGCTATTGGTTGGAGGAAGAGCTCTCTTGGGGAACCCCCCAGGATAGCTCAGAGAGGCCAGGCTGCTCAGATCTTACGCTGTGGGTTATTGCCGATAGTGGCTTTTACACCTATTTTGTGCTCCCTGCTTTTATTTTTTTCTTCCACATAGCTGGAAAAGCATACTCGGTCACCTAGAGATTAAAGATTTGCTTAATGGAGGCCATATCATCTTTCAGCAAATGAGTATTTTTGTATTTCATGTGCATAAATGTGCTCTTCACAGTTTCAGATACTTTTTTTCTGTCTTTTTAAGTCTGTGGTGCACCTTGGAATTGTGGCTTAGGTCAGGGTGACACTGTGCAGCGTTAGCTTTGCTTATTTCCTGACAGACGTACACCTTGTTTTTTCAGGGGGAGGAAGGGAAGGGTTGTTTCTGTCTGAGATTGCATTTAGGTCAAAATACTCTTGTTTATCAGGGTAAAGATAATTTAAACAGAGGTTGCAACTAGCCTGTGTATATGATATTTGAATTCACTTAACAGGCTACATGGCCATATACTGCTCTGGGGCATATTAACATTTATTTTTTCTGCATGGGAGGTCAGTTCCCCATATAGCACTCTACATATCTGTGATAGCTGAGTGTCCTTTTATAAGTATATATGACTTTTTCAATATCTCGTTTTTGGAGGATAAAATTTCTTAGTATTACATTATTTCACAGTATTTATGGGCTTAAACAAACAAATTTGTGGATAATAAAACGAGGTCACATGGACAAGACTAACCTGTATGTATGCAGATAAAACCATGGAAGGGAAGAAGCTGTGACTAGAAGAAACACTTGACAAGGCAGTGTGACCCATATTTGAAAGTCAGAGAAAAATGTACTTGCTTTCCTTAACTGTATTTGCAGTTTCTATATTCTAGACAGATCCAAGTTTGTAAAAATTGAAGACTCTAAGCCTTGCTGCAGAGAGTAAAACCAGTGCATCGCTGATACACCAGTCCAAAGCTCATGTCATGGAGCTGGTATCTATAAAGCTAGAACTCTCGCTGCAGTGTGCTGTGGGGGTAGTGATTTGTAACAATATGGTATTGCAGTTTCCGAACAGAGGTTTTGATCAGTTTTCAGCTGTACCATCTGAGGTTGGCTCATATGTAGTTAAAGCTACATATAAATAGTAGAAGATGTTTTTTTGAATACTAGTAATTCCAAAATACTTTTTTGAATATGGTAAATAACTAGTTTGTGTGTCCACCCTCCTTAGGGATGGCTTTTCTAGGTTTTGGAATTGAGAGGCTGCACTATGTAGTATCAGTAATGTCATGCAAAGATGAGGTAATACTGTCACAGAGATGTTGGCAGAAGTGTTGGGTTTTTATGAGGGGGAGTCAGCATGGCACAGCTGTGTCTCAGGTGCTCGACTGGACACTGCTGGAGTCAAGTTTCCTTTACATAAAATGTCTGGAGCTGCCTTCTTAGGCGTTTCTTTTCCTGCTGTAATTCTTGTGTCATGAAAATTTCTGTGTATTTTCAGCAAAAGTAAATGAACGTTGCATAATTTGGTTGGTTGGTGTGGGTTTTATTTGTCTAACTTGAGATCTCCACTGAGATTTGTGTACATCTGTAAATTTTATTCTCCTTTCTCCCATGCCTTTGTCAGAGAAGATGTGTTTGCCTGGGAACAGTGACTTCCTTGGGGATGGTGGATTGTTAAGGAGACTCAAAACTGATACCTGATTGTTTTTAACTGATGCTGTGGTCTTAATGCATTGCTTGCATGTGGCTATCCAAAATGTGCAAAGACTTACGAATTTGTAAGTTGTGGAAAGCTTTTACATTCTTCTGTTTGTTGTGCTTCCAGTTTCATTGAACCTTGTTTGATTTCTGTCTGTATTCATAAGGGAAATAAGAGAATCCTATCCTAGAGTAAAACTATTAGTTTAAAAGACAATGTATTGTCAGTACAGATGCTAAGATTTGCTTCCACTCTACATACCAGCACATAAACATGTGTTGTAATATAAATGAGTCTAATCTTGTTGAATACTCTCCAACATATATGGAGATAATTCCATTTAGGCAGCTCAAAAAATTCATGGGAATATTTTGTTACTTGCAAAACCTACTTATGCTGTTAAGTCTCATTCATTGTAGACTGTGCTCATAGCATGTTATGAGGCTTGTGTTTTCATGTGTTTTTATTTCCTCATCTGATTCCCTTCCAGCTCACCACATTTCACAAGTAAATCCCAGGCCAGATCCTGTTGAATTGAGTGATTGCATTTGGGGAGGCAGACTCTGACCAGGAGTCTGCCTGAAATTTGCTACAAGGAAAGGCTCACATGCTGCTCATTTAAAGGGTGTCTTTCCCTGTACCGTGTTAAAGAAATGAGAAAAGTGTACCCATGGTGATCTGGGATAAGTTGAACAACTTGTATTTTGACAAGCAACATAGATAATTTTTAAGTTGTGTGTGGTTTTCACTTTTTCCTGTTTGTTTTGCTTGTAATTTCTCCACGAAGAGACTGTGCATTGTCAGATTAATTAGGCCTGATGAATTTTTTGAGATCATGCAACAGCAGTTCTTAACCTTTGCAGCTTGTTAAATGCATGTTGATTTACTTGCTAAACCTTAACAAAATTTTAAATTGGCACAAATGTTTCTTTATTATTGATACGGCTGTCATAGTATTTTTAGTAAGAACAGTTTAATCTTCCATGGCAGGTTGATCAAATTATTTGAAATACATTGCTGCATTTTATCATAGAATGATAGAACAGTTTGGGTTGGAAGGGACCTTTAGAGGGCATCTAGTCCAACCCCCCTGCCATGAGCAGGGACATCTGCAACTCGATCAGGTTGCTCAGAGCCCCGTCCAACCTGACCTGGGATGTGTCCAGGGATGGTGCATTGACCTCCTCTCTGGGCAACCTGGGCCAGGGTTTCACCACCCTCATTGTGAAAAACATCTTCCTTACATCTAGTTGAAATCTGCCCTCTTTTAGTTTAAAAGTTTTAGTTTTAGGAGCCTTGTCTTCTCCAGGCTGAACCACCCCAGCTCTCTTTATCTTGTATTTCTATTTCCTTTAGATACTGTTAGCATGGTATAAACTAGTTTATTTCTTCTGATAATAGCAATTGTTTTTCTTAACCGAATTTTTAACCCACCCCCTCCAAATACTAACAATCCTGTCCTTGTACACCAACCTAAATGCGTTGCAAATAAACTGAACCCAATGGGAATGGAACCTGTGTGTTCCCACCACTGGAGTTGCAAGCAAGACCTGGCAGTTGAATGATGTACTTCTGAGCGGGTTGACTGTCCTCGCACAGGTCAGCCACATCTCCATTTTCTCTCCCTTTCATTACTCCATCTTTCATCTCTCTTCACTTACTGTGGCTCAGCCAGGAAAGTTAATAAATTCCCATCTTTCACTTAAATTCCTGTCTTTGAGAGAATGATAAAGAAATAAAGGCTGCAGCTGCCCTCGGTGATTTGTGATTTATAACTGGGGGAAATAATCTCCCTCCTGTTGTCAAAACGGTAACAAGTGTTTCCACAACGTGGCAATAATTGTTTAGATGGTACATGTAAATAGAATGGAGCCATCTAGACTGCTGAAAGCATGGCAAATGCAGTACTCGGCTAGTTTGAGTAGATTAAGGCTGTTTCTTCCTTTTAGGTAGTCGTAATCTGTGGATTTCATTCACTCCTTAAAAATACTTTTTTTCTTTTTGGTCAACAGCTGGTAACATTCACAACCCTTTGAATGTGCTGAAGTCTAAAAAAACAAGCAGCCCATTTCTCTTTGGTAAATACAATTTATAGGTTTTTCTTTGAGCTTAGGCTCAAAATCCAGTTACAGGTATAGGTAGAAAAAGGGTACAAGTCTTTCTGTGAATCTAAGTTTCAAAGTTGTCTACCTTCTCATAGAACAAAAGAATAGAAATTTTGCAGTGCAAAATTTAGGATTGACTTCATTGAGTTGGACAGATCTGAGGAGTTGCATGAAAAATTACATCCAAGGTGAGCATCTTCTTGCTTTTTGAAAGCTTTTATTATTTATTAGTTATCATGGATTTTGCAGTATTCGGGAAATGAAATAATTGTGAGCCATGAACTGAGGATGACACATTTTTCTTTCATCACTGATTGCCTATAATTTGCAGTAATACTTATTACTTAATTATATTGCCATTTTATGTTTAGATAAGCATAGGAAGGAGGTGTTTTTCTTTCCATAACTGAGCATTTTTTTAACCTACTACGAACAGGCAACAAAAATGCAGGATCTGATTCTAGTCTTTGTTTCATTATCGTAAACTCAGAATTTAAGCTGTTTGGAATTATATTATTCTTTCCTAGTAATATGAGCCTCCATAAGCTTACATTTTGGAGTAAAAATGTTACATTTTAGAAATACTGAACATAGGCATTGAGTGGGTTTCACATAAACTATTAGCAAGACATCCAGATATTTTTCCGTGATGGAAAAGGATTGTTGGCAGTGTACATTTTATTCTTGAGCTTGACTTTAATTTTCAGCCAAAGTATTGTGTATACTGCAGTTGTTTTAGTGGCCATGGACCATCCCTTAATGAAGTGCCCGGCAAAAAAATCACTTCATGCGGTCTCTTCCTATTTGAATTCTCTTTAGTTGATGACATGCTCAGAGGTCTCAAGAATCCTCATCGTATAAGTTCATCCTCTGCTTCAGGTGATTGTCAGTCTTAACTGTTTGGAATACAACTGCTATTTAAATATCTTGCAAGCGCTTCTGATCCTGGCTTTTCAGAGTTTTCCCTAAAGGGACCTTTTTAATGAAGCTTACACTACACTAAGTAATCTGTTAGAGAAGCCAGCAGCCATGAGTAGTATGCTCTGAATTTGTGGCTGTCCCAGTTTATGAGAGGAGAAGGGAAATCTATAAAGCTGTTGCCCTAAGGGTTCCTACTATAGCTCCTGTACGTGGCAAATCTCTGGTGTAAAGCAGCACCATGACACGTTGGATTACAAGGTCTGCAAGATTGTGTGGGCAGCAGTACTGCCCAGTAGCATGTTGAATTTGGGAAGGATTTTTGCCAGTTACTGTGCTTGTCCTATTTAAACCCCATGACTGTTTGTTCTCTACTTAAAAGTGAGGAATATTTGTATGACAGACCTGAATTCTGCCTAAATCAGATCAGCTAGTTACATTCAGCTTATTTTGAGATAGCGAAGTTTGAAGCTTGTCAGGTCCTGATAAATTTGTATTTATATCAACTCATTTATTTATGAATTTACTTATGGCTTACTATACTCCACATTTATTTAGGCTGATCAAGCTTCATACGTTTCATATGCTCATGCTGTAGCACCACACACCTCTTTTGGCTTCTAAACGCGGTCATAATCTTCTGGCCAGCGCTGCTGTTTGTGTGGCCAACGGGCAGAGACAAAGTGTGTCACTGAGCTTCAGCAAGGGAGTTGCGTATGGTCTTAACTTCACCCATGCACTACGCCTTATGCATTATGCATGGCCAAGGTGTTAAGAGATCTGCAGTTTGCATGCAGGTCAAAACTACTAAGTGAGGTCTAACAACTATTTAATTTGCTAAGTATTTTGGAAACAGGTTTAATAAGGGCCAGTAAAATCAAGTCAGCTGTAACACAGGTCCAAGTGGGGTCATGAACATGGCACAAAACTAGAAAAAGTGAAAATAGCCCTTATTTAGTCCTCTGCTGTTGCACGTTCCAGGCAGAGTGTGTCATGGAAATGATCTGGGTCTGCTGAACTGGCCAGTGGGGTGACCCTGAGCACCGCTTGGACAGGTGGGATAATACCCTGCTCCTGCCTTTGCACCTTTTTTTCCCTCCTCCTCCAAGTCCGGGGAATTGGAAGAAGCTGTCTTGCTCCTCAGTGGGAAGGGGTGGCTGAGGTATCTCTTCTGTGTGTCTGCTTTGCACTTACATGGAACATCCCTGGTTTTGTGCTAACTTGTCTCATTTTAGCATATTCTGTTGCCCAAATTCTTGATGCTGTCTTTTTCCTGTGTCTGTTAAGTGTCTTTGAAGAGGCAATGTGTGGGACTGTGGAGGTTCTCTGTGTCTTTAGTGTAGATGAAATTAACAGTAAATATTTATATTGTCTGTATTTGGCCAGGAAGTAAATTTTGTTTTTTGCTGCTAGCGTGAACATGCTGCCATAAGTAGTGAATAATCAGAAGCTGCAAAGCATCTGTCATTTTTGAAGACCCATTTTCTGCTACCACACAATATACAAGCGTTTAAGATATTATGTTTAGACTGCTGGGGAAAAAAATATTAGAGTAGTTGAGCATAGCAAAAAAACAAGAGAGTCACAAATATGTGAATTCATTTCAGTAAGTGTTCAAGCAGCAGTAGTCTTCATATTTAGTTTTAAGAAGGTCCATTTGGAGTTCTTTCTGTTCTGAATTTTAAATATATGCCCAAATATGGTTTCTCCTAATGAATAAAATAACTTCCTTGAACTCTTTTCCTGATTTTGTTCACATTTCAACCTCGTGAACAGACTTTCTTTGCTTGCTCTGGCTTTATATAATGGCAGAATTAGATGATAGTAGTCTCTCAAAATCTCAGATAGCCCTTCCCTTGTTAAATTCTTTTTTCAGCTCGTTGCTTTGTTCTTTGCTGAGCTGATATCAAATCAGGTTTGCTTATTAAGTCTCTCTCAAGCATCATTTGAATCCATCATGTACATACGTGCCAGAGACACAACCCTTGGTCTTAGTACTTACCCCAATATTTGAGTTCTCAATTTAACATGGGGAAAAAAGTGCAGAATTCAGTGTGTGTGTATGCGGTCTATTAGTATTAAAGACATCTGGGAGTCTCTCAGTATTACTAAACTAATGGACTGCCTGGAGCCTTACAGTGCAAAGTGCCTTCAGCTCTCTGTAAATTATATGAGCGTACTGTTAAAGCAGCAGTTACTACTTTCATGTAGCATAACTGAACTGCTTTAGCAGTTTTTTACAAGACTGGGTTGTGTAAAGTGTTCTATGGTCACGTGAACTCTTCTGGTCTTCGCGTTCTGTAGGCATCATGTATAAATTATCTTTGATTTCAGAAGCTGCTAGTAGTGTGAGCTTATGTGCAAATAAGAGGATCTTCAAGATTGATGACGTATTTTTGTGTACACGAAAATAGAGAAGACACTTAGGATGCTATCATAGCATTAAGATTGCAAGGGCTGTTTGTTCAGAAAAGTCAGGGATAAATTAATGAAAAGTGTTGTTTTAAATTGTATTAATTAAAACTTGCTAATCCTTTGGTTGCATGCTCTCAAATGCTTCATTTTTGTGTGTTTCGGTATATCCATTTTCTGTGCCAAACTCATAAATTTACAGAGATGGATATTCTCTATGGCTGCAGACATCTGTGCAGATAAGCTGCTGGTCAGCTGGGAGCCAGTTCAGAACCAGAAACTGAGGCCGCTCTGGCATTGAAATAGTGTTAAGAAGTTATGCAGAAATACTCACTTGCGTTTGCCAATGTGGTTGTAGGACTTTTGTTGACTTGTCTTTGTGTGAGTCAGGATACTGGCAGAAGAAATGCATGTTTGTCTGCCAAGGAGCTTATAGACATGACTTACCTACTCAGTAGTTGAATTTACTTGGGCTTTGCTTTCATTAGTTAGTAACATTTGCTTCCCTGGGTGTGCACCTAGGCATAGAGAAATGCTCACAGACAAGGCTCTCTTCCTGTGTGGAGGATTCATTAAATGTACATATTACCATGAAAAAAAGGAATGCAAAATTTTTGACGTTTTCATTCCACCTGTTAAAACTCATACAAATTTTGGAACATTTCTAATTTTGAAACTTGCCAAATCTGGGGGAAGATTTGACCTGTGTCCTTTTGGGAACGCTTATCCTGCAGCACGGGTGTACGGCGAAGGCTTTCCTCCAGCAGTGGAAGCAGCTGCAGCGCGCCGTGTTCGGGAGGCAGCGTCCCGGCTAACTCGCCGGGGGGAAAGGAGCAGCACTAAGCAGCTGAGGAGAGAGAACTATAAATACTGCATGGCTGCAGCTATGCTGCTCCCTGAACCAAGCTACTATTGCTAAGTTGCACGCTGTAAAAATGTCAGATCTCCTCACCGTACAGCACTGAATCACGTGGGTGTAACTAGCCGTACCATTCGTCTCTGTTTCGGCTTGGCGTTCCAGTTGGGCGTTTTTTAGATTGATTTGATAAGGAAAATGCCTTTTGTGACTGTGCTGTCAGTCTTCTCCCCTCCTTATCCCTCTCCTACTTTCCAATGGCTTTTGAATTTCCTGCTCTACTTCAGCTAAATTTTGTAAAGGAATGGAAATGTCTGAAGGTTTTATGTTCCTACAAACATTATAAAAATGGGTGATTAGGTATAGGAGAGAGCCACAGTAGAGCTCCCATGGAGGGAAAGGCATGTTCCTGTCGTGTTCGGTGTGTCGCCTGAGGGATGTGCCCGCGCGGCCACGCTCTCTTGCCCGGCCACAGATGAGAGCAACGTCTGTAAGAGAAACCTTTCTCGGTAGGAAGTGCTAGGGATGTGTGATTAACCTGGGATTTCACGGCACGGAGGTTTATTTAGGGGTGCGTTGGAGGCTCTGAGGTGAAGAGGAGCTTCTGCTCTACTGATCATGTGCTTGAAGAGAGGGAAAAACAGGGCTGGGGGGGGACACAACTTGATAATTTTGGTCTGCATATGGGTGTTAAGAGGATCCTCTTGCAGAAGCAGAAGATAGGACAGTTGCTCACTTTTCCAGTGATGGTGTCTTTCTCCACCGTGTAACCTCACCCAGCCTCATGAAGAAGCCAGTATTGGCACCATTTAATTTGTTTTCTATGAATTGTCAATATGCATATACTCTAATTTAAAGAGCTTTTCCTAGCTCTTGGCAAACCACTCTTTTTCAGTTGATTTTTCTTATCCCTAAGGTTAGCTCTGGAGAGTACTGTGAAAAATAAGTTAACATCCAAAATACAAAATGGAGTCATGCTGCTGGCTATTTTTTATAAATAGAAGAATTTGGCCTCCACACAGAACAAACTGCTGGCATTCTCTGTTGTCCCACGTGAAGTGCAAAAATTCCCTGCAATGAATTTCTGTCGCCTTCGTTTGTGTGGGGTTTTTCGTAGCTGAACACTTCACATTTATGTTGCTTTTGTTATTTGTGTTGTTTACCAACAAAGTTCCAAAATATTTGCTTAAGGTTCAGACTATTGCTGCAAATGTACCTTTAGTAAATCATAGCGATATCTATCCAAAACTGACCAAGTTCTAGATCTTTCCTAAAACCAACAAAGCTCGTTTTTTGGAATATGTTGATCAGATGTGTCAGCATTTGAGAGCAATTTTGGAAAGTTTCATCTGTGATAGGTATTTCCAGTCCCAGGCAATTTTTCCTCCTCTGTCTCTGGATCCCTTTAGAAACTGGAAGCTGGTACATCTAAAAGAGATGGTTCAAAAGTGGAAGCAGTTTATCCTGTCTTTCAGAGATTAAGGAACCTGTTAGGTTAGTTAGTTGATTTTGCTTTGCTTTTAACCTGCTGACTTCTTTCCTTGTATGAATTCTGGTTTTTGCCTTGTGAGAAACTGATGATCTTTCCTTACCTACCCTTCCTGTGACCTTCACGATCGTGGAGATCACATTTATATCTCCGACCCTAAAAATGCAAAGCCTGACAGGTTTAATTTCAAATGTAGCTTACTTCTATATGGTACAAAATACAGTAGTTCAGTGTGGGAAATGTCCTTCAAAAGCTTTCTTGTTGCTGCTGTAAAATAGTTGTGTAGAATTTTGCAGATGCTAGAGACAGATTTGTAAATATTTTCTTACTGCTGAAACTTTGGATAGGTTTGTTTATTTTTAGTACAATATGTCAAAGTCTATTTAAAATAAAGAATGGTCTTAAATACACTGAAAATATATTTAAATGTTTGAGTATACGTGTACATATTAGCATTAACTATTACTTGAATGTTCACAGTAGGAAGGGTCTAATAAAGCATAGAATAAGGAGTGAGTTTGAGGTGAAGTCAGTTTTTATTTTTATTGGAGTAAATTGTGTGGTGCCAACGATGTTCACAGAATTACCCTTGAGTAATTCCAGTATCACTTATGGTCGTGTTCTGTATTTTTTCTGGAGCTGCATGACTGCTTTACACTTCTCTTGTGTCTAATAGAGAGTGCCTGTTTAGACCTCTTAATGTGG
The DNA here is from genome assembly GCF_000687285.1 of Phaethon lepturus. Lineage (NCBI taxonomy): Eukaryota > Metazoa > Chordata > Aves > Phaethontiformes > Phaethontidae > Phaethon > Phaethon lepturus. The sequence goes on along the minus strand of NW_010551322.1, from coordinate 55,026 downwards.
TTAGAAGTAACAGATGTATCATAATCTGGTATTATTTTTTAATGGAGTACCATATACCAAAAAGTAAAAAAAAAATTGTCAAACTTCCTTTCACAGTGGAAATCTCTGGATTTTTCCCTTCCATTTAGACCTGTAAAAGGAAATACATGCTAGGCAAGACTTTTTTTCAGCATGAGCTTCTGTCTGTCAATGAAGGCGATAAAATTTGAATCTAGTCATGTACACTTGAGAGCTCATCAGTTAGCTATCCCTTACTGTGCTGAGAGCTAGAATGTGATGCTCAGCGCACGTCGACTGATTTGTGGAGTCTCTCTGGGGAGGCTGGAAACAGCAGACCCTAATTTCTGGATGGACTTGGGGAAAAAAACAAGCATCTTGCTACTCAAATTCGGGTTGTTCAGCAAACGCCTGGGATGCCCAGTGGTTTGGCAAGACTTAAATCAAGGAAGATGTCCGTGGGAAAAGAGCAGAGCAGCATCTTTCACCTTCTCTCAGATCTGGACTGAAATTATGGCTTTTTGGTAACCGAAAGAGCCTGTTTCTGCCCTAGTACTGACTTCATGCTGCCAGAAGCACTCTGAAGTGAGTGAAGTTACACCAGGCTCTGCCCTTGCAAAGCTATGTGTAACATTTATGTTACAGTATGATGAATATGTTGGAAATTTGCAATGTGATAAACTCTCTCTTGCAGATTAACATATAAAAATCCCCTTGGTGCCGTGAACGTTTCAGCTCTATAGATTTTAAATGGGGTGGCCGTTAGGTCACTGAATGCCTTTCTCCACATGTCAATCTTCTTTACGTCTTTCTGTATTTTTACAGGAATCTGAGAGGAGAGCGAGCTAGATTCTGATGATCATCTTGACTCCATTGCTCTCATCTGTATCTTGCCGGGTAAGTGTGCCAAACTAATTTTGTAGAGAAATCATTTAGGTTACTCGTGTCAGGTGGGCAAACCTACAGTTACCACCCAGGACTTCAACCGTGTGTCTTGCTGGATTCTGCTAAGATGTATTTCAATAAACAGGTGGTCAAAAATTCTTGAAAAACCTGCTTGATCCCCAACAAGGAAAATGTTCCTCATCCTGCTTTAGAGGGTTGGATGGATTACAAGAATGATCTCAGAGCAGAGGAATTTGCTGCTTAGCTGTAGCCTGTAGTGAAGGCAGATCTTGCTAACTTCTATCCTCACACATAACAGCTCTCTTCCTCCTCCTACCGAAAATACTTTGAATAAGAACTAGCAGGTAGACTAATGTTATAATACTTCTTGTACTAGACACGTTAAAAACCCTATTTTTTTTGTAGGAGCAATTTATTAGTGAGTTCACTGTGAATTTGCAACTGATGTTGGATTTGGATGAAGAATTTCTGGGATTTTGTACTGTAATGCCCTTGTCATACAATTACATGAGAACTGATGGACTAGTGAGTCAGCGTAGAGCCTCTTGTGATACAGCACAAACATGTTCCTTGTATCTTTTTTTTTTTTTACCTTGTCTGAATTCTGCATTTTCAGTGCTTTGTATTAAAAAAGGCTTCTACCTCCTACTTTTTTAAAATTTTATTTTAATCTTATCTTTTATGTGATTGTTTTAAAACATAATTTAAAAAGTTTTGGTAGTGCTCCAGAGATGACTTAGAACTTTTTATGCAAAAAAATTTCTTAAACTAGAATTGTTTATTTGCTTCCAGTTCAATCATTACAAGATAAATAGAAACTTTAAAGTCAGAAATCAGAAAACTAGAACAAAAAGGACAGTGATTTAAAATTAGGTTTCCTTTGGTAAAGCTTAATACTTCTGTATGATCTGAAAACTAAAAAAACTCATTTCCTCTGTGATAAGAGAAACTGAAGGTGCCTTTTCTTGCAGTGGCTGCTGCAGGTGTCTGTGTTAATGCACGATATGAACACCGCTCAAAGATAAGATAGTGAGTCCTAACAGTATCTTTGGATGAGCACTGGAAGGAGAATGAAAATACAAAAATTATGTAAAATGTGTGAAAGGGATTGCCGTAAAGTGTGTGGTGACACGAAGCAGTATAATTTGGAGCAGTAGTCTGTAGAAATATAAAAAGTAGAGAAAGATTTAAAAAACTATGTGTACCTCAAAGGCAAGTACAAGAAAAAATTCTAGCTTATTGGGAATTTAATAATTGACTGTTTGCTTCTGTGGTAGTGCCACTATCAAAGATAAATACTTATGCCAATCAAAAGAGAAAGGTAATGGCACAGAAACAAGTGCACAAATTTGGATTTTAAGTATTGTATTTGACAGTGCATTGATAGGAATAATTATGTTTTATTGGCTGAAACGTTTAAGTGTGTTTGGAGTTGTGGTTAGGAGCTTTTCAAGAGTGAAGCTGGTCTTTAGTCTATGGCATGACCAAAATAATCCATCAGAGCCCACGCTGTCGTTCCCTGATAAGGGATGTATACATTTGAGTTGGATACAGAAGTGAGAAAGTGTGGTTTGTGAAAAGAAATATGTGAAATAATTCTAAGGACAGGAAAATTAACATAAGTCGCTCGATTTTGTAACTTATTTGCTCAGTGCTGCTAAACTGTTTGTGGGAAACAGAAAGACCTCATCAGCGTATGGCTGAACTACCTTTCAAATAAGTCTGAAGCATAAGGAGCAACAGTTACTCATAACTAGCTGTGATAATGTATAAACACTGAAATATAGTTTAAAATGTAGATGTGATTGTGTCAGGCCCTTACTTACCTTTTCAGTCGTCTTTTTGTTTTTTTTAATGCCGTTCTTTCCCATTTACATTCATAGCAGTCACAGTCACTGCAGCTGTGAAAAGCAGACATTCATGACTGAGCACGCTATGCTGTTTCATAGTGAGAGCCAGCAGTGACAGTGATGTTTGATATAGGCTGTAAACACTCCTCTGCACTTTACATGCTTTGAGTAGTTAGTGAAGTGGAAGTTTCAGCCCAGTTCTGTGGTTTTCTTAAAAATATTATTATAGGTCTTTGTGGCACATGTCAGTCTCTGGTTTTGAGTCTTTACGTTAAGGGTTGTGGTTTTTTTTTTTGTTGTTGTTGTTGTTTTTTTTTCCCCATGTACCTATATATTTAACAGCCTCTATTACAATATACAAAATATTGTAATTTATATATACTTATATTTGGTTCTTTTTAACATAGCAAAATGTTATTTTGTATATAGTCTTTCTGACTTGCTATGACCTGAGTCTTCCTCAGGCTAGAAGATCGGGGCCCCAGCCCTGCACTTTGGGTACACACGTGGATCCGGGCAGCCAAGTCAGCAGCCTGGGAGCTGCTGCAAGAAGAGATGGTCTGAGGGCCACCCCACCTCGCCTGGTCCTCCTGCCAAGGCAGTGGCAGTGCAGCTCTGGTGCCTAGCGTGCCCCGTGTAGGTACGGGGGGAGCCCTGCGTGGCAAGAAAAGGCAAGTTATGCTGGTAGGAAATGCAGCTGCCAGGCATATTGATAGCTGCAGGTTTGTGGCGGGAGAGAGAAGCTCCTGGTGACCTGTCTGTTGAGTGGAAAGTTAGGAGACAACCCAAAATCTCATACAAAAACCTGGGGAGGAGCTGATGGCTCCCTGTGATCTAAGGGAGAGACAAGGAGGAGTGTCAAAATTGAACTGATACGCTTCCAGTACCATGAAAGGGGTAGAAATGATCACCTTCCATGTGTGGCTGAAAAACCATGTGGAGAAGAGGAGTTTATATTTATTAAGGCCTGGGGAAAACTTTTGAGGTGATGCTGCTAAGTGACAGCAAGTGTAAAAAAAACCAAACAAAAAAACCCCAAAACAAAACTGTGAGGCAGACTAAGTAAAATCCATGGGAGAATGTGAAGCAGACATAAAACCTTACGGCAAATCTCTTTTTAATGCTTCTTTCCTTTAAAAGTGTGAATTGAACATAATATAGTTCTAGTTTTATATTAATACTGAAAAGGAGGCTTTTTCTAGCTCTGTCTCTGCCTCCTTCATTCCTGCAAGCAGCAAAGCAGAGAGTGGGTTCAGTAAATCTCATTAATGGGTATGTCCTGAAGGATTTGGTTCACATGATGGACTTAATTATTTCCTTCCCTGCACAGCTGCATTACATGGTAAACAGAGCTGCCGAGACGTTCTTTTCTTACAATGAGGTGCAGGGATAGGTAGCTCTGACGGCATCAACAGCAGTGTTGGGAAATGAGCTTTGCATAGAAATTGTTCCAATTAGCAATATGCCTGGAAGTATTTGAGCAGCAAGGTAGAAAGAAGTTAAGCAAAGCGAAGGGTGCATCTTATAGGCTCACCCCATCCCCCTGTTCTATGGAAAACTAGGAGTCCTTCCAAGTTTGGTATTCACAGAATCATTAAGGTTGGAAAAGACCTTTAAGATCCTCAAGTCGAACCATCAACCCAACACCACCAAGCCCACTAAACCATGTCCTGAAGTGCCACATCCACACGTTTTTTGAACGCTTCCAGTGATGGCGACTCCACCACCTCCCTGGACAGCCTGTGCCAATGTTTGATAACTCATTCGTAGAGAAACAGTTTCCTGTGTGGTTGGCCATCACAAAGGTTTCTGACTGTGAAATCCTGTATCATCAGCTGCTCGATACCTATGGAGCATTACATTTAGTAAGAACTTTTACTAAATATTTTCTTAAGGGCAGAAACTGATAGTAGTGAGTCTGGAGTTCAAGAGATGCAGTTTTTTATTAGGAATATTCTATATCATGATTCAGTCCAGGTTTTTTTTTTTTTTAAGTACTTTTATATTCAGCTTGCATATCTTGATTAGACTGTGGTAATTTGCATGGCTGGAATCTCCAAAGTATGTTGTCATAAAATTATAAATGGTAATGAATTCACTTAATCAGGTGTTACAGGAGTACAATCAACATGAAATCTAGTCAATTAGAAATAAATCAATTTAAAGTATTTCTGGTTCTCCAGCAGCCTCATTTTAGGACTTACATTACCTGTGACTGAGAGACCTACCTAAACACATAGAAATTACACGTTGTAAAGAAATCACTGTAAGTGATATAAATAAATCCAGAACTTTTGGTGATGCTGAAATTTACCTAAATCTGTTGTATATAGATTGGACTGCTCATGGGTAAAACTACAGATTCAGTCAATGGTAATTTTAAATGTGATGTCCCCTTGAAAAGCACAAAAAGGAATGTATATTTAACAGCCAGCATGCATTTGTATGGTTGAAAAAGATTAAAAGATTTATACATATATTTTGCAGTGTGTAAATATGTGAGACCATATTGATTGCAAAATGTATGTTTTCTTATATGCTAATTTATGCTAAGAAGCCTTGGGGTTACAGAACTAAGCAGTAGTTGTAGGTTAATGTTTTGGTTTTATCTTAATGCTTACAGCTCTATTTAAAGACAATATCCAGATAAAAGTGCTGCATTTTGCTGTTGGCCTCAGTAAGACCAAGCTATTCATACATCCAGCGTGGTTGTTTCTAAACTTAGTCCTCGCCTGGCCCTTCTTCACAGGGTCAAGTTTTGTAAATGGTTTGGTCATAGCTTTGTTACATGCATCCGTATGAGGGCAAAATGACCTGATCATCATCCTCTGATGAGGAGGAGGTGATGGAGCGCGCTTTCGTCAAGTTCGCGGATGGCACCAGGCTTGGGGAACAGAGCTGCCATCCCTAGGGACCGAGGCAGGCTGGAGAAGGGGGCTAACAGGAGGATGTGAAGTTTGAGGACAAATACTAAGTCCCGCACCTGTGAAGGCAGAGCCCCTGCTGGTGGGGACCGGCTGGCAGGGAAGCAGCTCTGAGGACGGGGACTGGAGTGTCCAGGCGGGCAGGGAGCTGGGCATGGACCGGCAGTGTGCCTGGCAGCAACAGCAGCGAACAGCAACCCAAGCTGTCCTGCAAGCTGCACAGCCACCAGATCGAGAAAAGCGATTATACCACTCAGCTTGCACTTGGTAGACCACATCTTGAGTACTGTGTTTGGTTTTGGACACCCACTACCCCCCGCCCAGTACCTGAACGATGTTGACAAACTGGAGCAGGTTCTGTGGAGGGCCACCGAGAAGGTGGAGACTGGAGTACTTGTCCTGCAAGGAGAGGCTGAGGGACAGGGGCTTGTTCAGCCTGGAGAAGAGGCAGCTTCAAGGAGCATCAGCTGGCCCAGGCAGGGAGGACACTGAGACAACAGAGCCAGGCCCTGTGCAGCAGTGCATGGCAGAAGGATGAGCGCGAACTAAGCCGTAGTTGTACATTGAAACAAGACAAGTTCACAGAATCACAGAATCATTAAGGTTGGAAAAGACCTTTAAGATCGTCAAGTCCAGCCATCAATCCAACACCACCAAGCCCACTAAACCATATCCTGAAGTGCCATGTCTACACTTTTTTTGAACACTTCCATCGATGGTGACTCCACCACCTCCCTGGGCAGCCTGTTCCAATGCTTGACCACTCTCTCCATAAAGAAATTTTTCTAGTCTAAATATTTTCCTAATATCTAGTGTAATAACTTCAGACTGGGTATGAGGACAATTTTTTTCCCTGTGAGGCCAGTCAGGTAGAGGTTGCTCAGAGAGGTTAGGTCATCTCCGCCCTTTTAGGTTTTCAAGACAGGCCTGGCTAAAGGCAAGAGCAGCCCAGCAGATCTCATTGCTGGACCTGCTTTGAGCTGGTGGTTAGACTGAAGACCTCTGGAGACCCTTCCGACCCAGATGTCTTGATGATTCTGTGACTCTAATGCACAACAAAGAATCCAGCAAAAAATTGTGTTCGTGGAAGCTGGTATTTGTCTTGATTCTGCAATGATAGAGGATTACTTTAGAAAAACAGTACCGTTGGTACTCTAAACTGTGTCTCTAAATCAAAAGCAAGTACTGTAAGCAGTTATCCCAGGGTGATTTAGAATGCTATTTATTTTTAATATTAAATTCTAAACTACACCTGGCATTTAAGTAATGAAAGCTCAAAGAGTTTGTTATGAATCTTTCTGTATTTTTAAACATTAGTATTCTTTATTTTTTTTGTTTCTCTAATTCTGCATAATAGTCATAAATGTATCTCATTCTGATTTTTTTTCTTGCCTGAGAAGCGATCTTTTATTTCTCAAGCTGTTTATTGAACCCAACAATTGACTGTTGGTAGTCAGTGAGGAAAACTGGTCCTTTCATCAGTGTTATTATGTCTTGATTGCCTAAATTTTGGCCAGATATAATTTGGTAAAAATTAGTTTCGTATCTTTACAATGAGTTGAATCAAAATCTCAAAGGTCAAGAGAATAGTTTATTTCTTAGTTCTACAGAATGACTATACCGCCTGGGCCATCTTGGCAGACCACTTAACCTTCCTGAGCCTGCGGATATTTTTCCCCAGTCTGCCGTCACCATCATCGTTCATGTCCACGATCCTAAAGAATGTCCTTAATTGCGCCATGAGCTCAAACTTGCTTGCACAGGCCGGAGTGTAAATGAAATCCCAAGGTATCCTTACCTTGGGTTGGAAAATAAGCAGGAAAGATGCAGATAAGATCAGCAGAGTCCCTTTTTCAAAATTTCCTCTGAAAAAATCAGGCAAGTTTTTCTGCAATTAGGATAAGAGAAGCCGGGAGACCATCTGTCACTGAGAAGCAGGGATATTTGCTGCAGACATACACAGATGGGCGCAAAGGTAGCGAGGACATGGCACACAGCTTTGCTTACGCTGAAGTTTGGCTAAACCAAGGGCTAGTCATCTGCTCTAGTTCTTCTACAGTGTGCCCATCCTTTCTGGGTCACCATTTGTTTGTTGCTACTCTCTTGATTAAGAAAATAAATTAGGTATGTAAAGGCCAGGTAGTTCTTTCTTCCTTCCTCTCCGCACAAGTTGGTTTGTTGGTCCTAACCGAGGCCAGGGCTTGTTCCTGCTCAACTACTCAGAAATTAAGGCAGCAACTGAACTAGACGTTTATTCACCTGCTGTATTGCCTGGTATATTGCCAATATACTTCTGATGCTGGTGAAAAATAACGGTCATGACTTACATTTGTACAACTGCTCTTGATCTGAGATTTCTGGACCCTCATGTTAGTAATTCAAATGAAACCTAACTACAAATGACGCTGATCAATGGTTTCTGCATTTGACAGCTTTCAAACTGTGAAGCAGATCTATATGAAGAAAAAAAAATTGTATTTTGTGGAGGATTTCTGTAGTTTAAAACTTGTTTTGTTTTAAAGCCCGAAGAAACCTCCTGTACTTTGGTGTCCTCCCTAGGGCACTGGAGTGGCGTAACTTGGAAATCTCTAACTACAGGGCACTTTGGCAGGGGACTGCCCCAGATTTGCAGACCTGGAGAGTCTGAGATTTGTGCCCCCAAATCCCACCTAGCAGCCTGCTGAAGTCATTGGGTACCTGGTGTCCTCTACATACTTCAAGGAGTGTTTCCTACTGAGTTGAAATAAAAATGAAATTGTTGAAACTAAACAAGAAAAAACCCAACACGCAAGAAGGGTAATTGTTTTTTTTTTTTTTCAGCCAGCTCTAGGACATAGAAAACTCATCTTTTCCTATGAAAAATAGCACATCTATTTGAAGCTTTGTTTTAACTGGCATATTAGTTCTTTGATTAAAAGAATACAAACAGTGAGACTATTTTTGGCACCATAGTAAATAAATTAAAATAACATAGTCCCCATCAGGATCACATCTGAAGAAAATTCGGGTTAAACATTATAGCAAACTCTAAATGCCAACCCATGTGTAAGGAGGAGAGGGAATCTGCTTTATCTATGCTCCAGACCTGATCTAATCTACATAACAAGACAGCAACAGTGCTTATCTGTTAACATATAATTATGTTTGTATTTGAATTATCACAAAAATGTTTTCCTTATGGATAAAGAGGAAAAAGCTTGATAAGCATAAAATGCAAATTAACAAGCAGCTAAGCTGCTTTGTCCCCAAGGGAGATGAACCTGAGGTAAATATGTTCAACAAGCTTTGAATTTTTTTCAAATTTCTGTTGTAAATATTTTTAAATTCTCATATGTCCTTTCCCTTCCAACATACTATAATCTTTTTGATATTTACATAGTTGAGTGCAAGCAGAAGCTGGAAACAGGAAGGCTAGAAGATAAAATTGCTTTCCCTCAACGTTTTTTTTCCCTACATGCTTCTGTTTTGTAAGAAAAATGTCTGAAGTAACCAAAATGAGCATTATATCCATCTTTTGTAAATAGATAATGACTTTTAAAATTGAAGTTGTGTAACTCCTCTACATTACTTAAAGAGAGCAATTCGTAGCTATTTACTCACAATGTGTCATTCTCAATTTAGTTAACTGAAGGGGAATTTTTTTTTTTGTGTTGCTGAAGTTTGCGACTTTGAAATCTCCAGTTATTATATGCAAGTGTGCTTCATGACCAACTGTTTGTAATCATAGAATGGTTTGGGTTGGAAGAGACCTTTAAAGGCCATCTAGTCCAACCCCCGTGCAGTGAGCAGGGACATCTTCAACTAGATCAGGTTGCTCAGAGCCCCGTCCAGCCTGGCCTTGAACGTTTCCAGGGAACCAGCCATAAGTGCTACTTTGGACTGGGGACAGAATTTTTGAGTCCAAAAAGATACATCTCAGATTTGGGATGTTGGTGAACTTTGGTATCTGGGATAATATGCTTCGTGCATTTTCTTAAAAGGTTTTGTTGGTTTTTTTAATCATATTTGAATTAGTTATTTAGTTGCTACTTATTTAGCTTCTCTTGCTTGACGTCTGTTTAATGCATTTTAGAATTCTGGATTAATACATCCTGAACAGATGAATTTTCAATTTGAAAGTTGTTTTCACAAGTAAGTGTATGCAATTGCTTTGGGATCCAGTCTCTTATTTAATACTTCAAAGCGGATTATAATTTTGTCCTAGGCAAACTATAGTATCCATTGCAAGCGGTATGTACAGAATGACTTACGAGTACTGTTGTTTATTAGTTTACCTATTGGAAAATGGAAGTTCTAATAAATATACAAAACTAGCAGCCATATTAAAAAAAAATTACAGAAATGAACAGAGCCTGGAAGCTACCTGCCTTGGGGCTCGCGGGGCTGGCTGTAATTCCATGTCTGGAAGAATGACCTTTAAATAAAAGTCAGACAGAATTGCACTGGAAACCTTGCAGGTGCTTAAAAGAAGGCACTTAAGATATTACATTGCCAGTGGGAATTGGCCTTTACTGTAAACTTCACTGTGGTTAACATTTATAAATACTTGCTATGTTTCCCCTAGTAATATGTTTGAATCTTCTTTTTTTTAAAAGATTTTAAACTGTTTTAACCAACCTGACTGTGCCACTCTGTGCTAAATCTTTACACCTGGTTCCTCTTTCTTCTAGCAGGTTCTGTTTTCTCATGCCGAACTCCTACTTCCAATGTTTTTGAGTTGTGCAAATATACATGAACGAGGGACAAAATGCTGCCTCAGAAAGAAGGAGCAGGTTCAACAATTACTTCACTCAGTTTTCTTTATTTTTTCCTTAAAAAAAAAAGTGGGAGGGAAGTGTCACTTGAGCCCTTTTGCAAAGCAATTGGTGAACTGTACAGTTCACCAAGCAAAGAAATGAAGGACTGCGTAAATCTGCCCTTAAACAGAGCGGTAAGAAGAATCTTCTGGTGGTGCTGGTGAGAACAAATGGATATGACCGTTAATTTTTTCAGTACTGATTTCAAATCAATATTTAAGTTTTGAAGTAAGAGATGCCACACTGAGAAACATCAGCTTCAGAGAAAAGTGAAGGAGGAATTTTGTTTGGCATTCTGGTATGTTAATACTTATGCCTCAGCGCACATCTTCTAAAACATTTATTTGGGTCTTTCAGTTATTTAACAGAGATATCAAAAATGCATTACCAGACAGTGCAACCAAAGTGAATTTAAGTGAAGGACTGGTGTAGAGGGAGTAAAACCATAATTATGGGGGCTGTGAATAGCAAAATATTGTGTGATTAAATTTGTTTAGGTAATTACCATTGGAGGGGGATTTTTTTCAAATAACGTGCAAGTGATTCGGATTTCTAGGATTTTCTTCCACAGAGTGGAAGTGCTGTAGAGAAGACTCAAGAATCAGTTGTCCTGTTTTACAGAGGCAGATCAAGGGAACTGCAGGATAACAGATTAACTTCTCAGAGCCTTCATACATGTCATCGTTCTTTATTTTTCAGTCTCTGAAACTATGTCTATATATCTAAATAAAACCAAACCAGGAGGTGTTCCCTGGCCCTGAAGTGGCATGAAGTGGACCTTGCTGACCCTTGGATATCTTCTGAGCTCCTGAGCCCCAAAAGTCTTTTTTTGTGATTTAGCCTTTCTAAGCCAGTGTCTGCAATAGCACCTGGGCTGCCCTGCAGCGCAGCAGGGAGACCCTTCAGGAGCATGAAAGCCTGCAGAGATCGGAGAGCACGGAGCCTGGTGGCACCTCATCTGTGTGTCCTCTCTGCGAGGGGCATTGCCTGGCCCAAGGGAGCGCGCGTGGGGGCACGCCAAGGAAACAGCGCTTCATTCTGCTGCCTGGCCACTCCTTTTCCCGGCAGGGTAAGGATAGCGTTGGAGACTGTGCTGGTCCTTTTGTAGAAGGTCGCCAGGACCGGAGCCTGAGCGGCACAGCTTCCTGTGGTGTCGCATCGATGCCGTGGCTGTCTCCTCATCTGATGGGCCTGGGACAATAGAGAGAGCTCCGAGTGCCTCATCTCCCCTGAGACTTTGCTGTGGGCTGGTTAGCATTCCTTGCGCACCTTCTGTTTTTCCTCTTGTCGATGTATTTTTTTAGGTTTTGCATTTGCCTGGATGAATTGCCAGTGGCTTTCAGTAAGCTGTCCTGTCCAGAGCTACGGTGTTTTGGTACTAATAATCAAGAGATTGTCGTCGGTGTTAATCAGATGGACATGTTTATGTAGACTTCTGTCACTTCGGCAGTGGTGTCTCAGGTGCACTTCATGCTGGCAGGCATTAATCCTGCCTTTGGAAAGAGAGGATCTGCCCTTTTCATGCCATGGCTGTTTGCTGCTGGCCCTCTGCCATCTTCCTCCTGCTGCTTGTGCAAACATGTGTGTAGCGATCCAGTTCAGAGACGTGGCGGGTGCTGAAACTAACCTCCCAAAACAAAAAAAATCTGCTGTTTAACCTGGAACGATGCTTTGTTCTGCTTCGCTGTTCCTGTTAGGGCAGAGATTGGAGCAGGGTGAGGACAAGAGTGGCGTGGTCTGAGGAGCGAGGGAGGGTGGGATCGCTCCTTCAGGAGGCGATGTCGGTTATTGCCAGCTTTAAGGTAAGAGTGTGAAGTGGAGATTGAATCCTTCAAGTTGCAATTGGTCGGTCTTCAATGCAGATTTTCTTCTACATGACCTTTTCTGCAGAAGGGTGGTGAGGTGTGAAATGCATGGTGCGCTGGGATTTCATCCCCCCCTTCAGTTCTGTCTGAAATGCATTTTTGTTTTAATATTAATATAATTAGAAAAGACAATGCTTGATCTTCTCCAGCATTTTAATTTAGTAACTTGGCAAGCTCGTTATTGGGCTGATATATATAATCCCCAATAAAGCCGCAGAATCCAAGGGTTAGGAGCTCTGGCAGGTTTTACACAGAGGGAAATCCTGTTCCTGTATAGTTTTTCTCCAAAGGTAATAGTTAAATACCTCTTTTTAGCAGCTGCTGTTATTCTAACAACAAACTTTTCTCACAGTCTGGTTAATGGCATTACTCAACCTGTAACAATGCCGACTCTGTATCGGAGATATTCCCACAGGTACATTTTTCACTCATCTGGCGATAGCAGTCGAGAGGACTTCTCCCTGCAGGCAACAGGACTGTTACTGTGCGAATGAATGTTTATATAAAAATAGATTGTTCTTATCATGACTAGGAGCCAGTGACCCTTGAATTTGAAACCTTGCTCTCAGACCTGGCCTTGTTGGCCTTGGACAAGACATCTGCTGCGTGTGCCTCGGCTGTATTTGAGAGCGGAGAATGAGTAACTATTGCGATAAGTCTGAAACAGCCGCTCGTGTGAGACCCTAGCCTGTGTTCCCACAGTAACACAACCAAACCCCAGACCTCACAGGTCGGGGAAGGAGGAGTCGTGTCCTTTAAGGCGATTTCCCTACCAAAAGTTAGTCTCAGCATTCCCTTCCGTCTCGCCGTGTGTTGGTCTTGCCCACTGCGGAAACCCCGGCCAGCCTTGGCCGCAGCCGCAGCGTTGCTCCGCGGGATCTCTGTGTGCGTAGCTCTTCGCTTTTGGTGGTGGTCAGATATATATTGACTGTTGGGTTTGCTCCAGGACAACCAGACAAACACACCTGCACTGGCCATATTTGCTCGTGCTGGCATAGGATACAATAGGGAGGGGACTTTATACGGGACAGATAGTTTAAAATAGGTTTTTGTGTGTGTACGTATAATTATGTTCCATATTTATCAATATGAAACTAGATAGGAGGGTTTGTTTTGTTGCAGGATAAACAAAACTGCACATAGCCCTAATTAAGTTGAAGATTTAAAAACATAATTCTTGCTGCGGGGAAATGCGTTGCGTATCTTACAATACATCTGTGTTTAATGAAGATGTCCTGTCCAATATGTGTCCATATCAATGATATTTTAATCCCATTAGTAAATACCAAGTTTCTAATATTTCAGATAGTTAAAAATAAATATAAACATATATACTTAATAAATTCTTTTCATATCACAGAAGGAGACCTATAAGATCATCAAGTCCAACTGTCAACCCAACACCACCAAGCCCACTAAACCATGTCCCGAAATGCCATGTCCACATGTTTTTTGAACACTTCCAGTGATGGTGACTCCACCACCTCCCTGGGCAGCCTGTTCCAATGCTTGACCGCTCTCAGTAAAGAAATTTTTCTTAATATCCAGTCTAAACCTCCCCTGGCACAACTTGAGGCCATCTCCTCTCATCCTATCACTAGTTACTTGGGAGAAGAGACCAACACCCTCCTCACCACAACCCCCTTTCAGGTAGCTGTAGAGAGCGATAAGGTCTCCCCTCAGCGTATATGATGCTTGACACCCATAAGGCTCCAAAAAATGGATCAGTCTGTTGCTGCTCTTATTTTTTTTGCCTGTCGTGTCAGTTTGTGCACAGTGGAGCACACCATTCAGGTAAAGTGCGAGCGAGCTCTGGGAGTTGAATTTTTTTGCTAATTCTTTTTGATAATTTGTGCACTGATAATTTTTTATTTTTTTTTTATAATCTGTGCACTATTTTAATTCGTCTTTTATAATACGTTCTTAGTCTTTTTTTGGTTTGTTTTAGAAAAAAGCAGTTAGATGGTCATGCTACTTGCCCATGTTTTTTTTTTTTAAATTTATTCGTAGGCTGTTTTCAACTCCTCTTGACGGTGGGGTGGTAACAAAGAGCAGGATAAGAAATTCCTGCAGATTTTGTGAAAGTTGCTGGCTGGACAGAGGCAAAAAGAAAAATAAATCTGAAAACAGCATCTGTGAGGGGAAGGCAGCAATCTGAGGTCAACTTGTTTCATCTGGCCTGCTAGCCTCAGAAACGGAACCCGGCAACAGCCGTGGAGTATGGGCAGAGTAAACACCCCAGTGCTCCCGCAGAGCTAAAGGGAGAGGTGCTGAGGGAAAAGTACAATAATAACGGTGAACATATAGCCATCCTTTTTTTTTTTCTTTAATCTTCCAGCTGTTTTATGGCCTTCCTGTGTCTGAAGCGGTGTTTAACCAGCCGCAGCTCGTGCCTGCTTTGCTCAGCCCGCGGTTAGGGATGCGCCGGGGCCAGGGGAGGAGAGCGCCTGGGGAGCGCGGGGTGCGGGCGCTGGACGTGCAGGCAGAGCGCACGAGGTGGAGCAAAGACTGCTGTGGTGGTAGTTTCGATTGTGAGTTTACTTCCAAGGTCTTTGGAAATCTGTGTTCATTTGTTTACAGAGAAACATTTCTTCACTCGGCACTTCTCTGCGCTGAAAGCAGCCACTGATGTGTCATATGGCTACAAAATACAATCAGCTTAACTATAGGAAGCAAAGATCTGCTGTGGTGTTAAGAAAATGAAAGAAGTCATCCCAGACAATTGTATCAGCAAAACCTGATCTATATTTTAGGTATATAACATCCTTTTGAACCAATGAACTGCCAACTGGGAGTTAGGAACCTGGGATGCTATATTTTCTTCTGCTGTAGAAGCCTAGGCAAGCCAGGCAACCTGTCTTACTTTTCCAGAGGTAATAGTTTTGGTTGAGAAAAAGTCTTTGGAATATCACTGGGACAAAACTGAAGCAGTTCCTACAATACAACAATTTCCCTGTGGGAGCTATGACAGCGAGCATCTCTGGTTCACAGATGGTGGCCACTTCCATTTCCATGAAACTTAACAGCCAAAGCACCAAATTGTCCTAAGGTGAAAGTTTGTGAAATCTTAGAAATCTGTAGATTTAGGGAGACATGCTTGACCTCTGCTCCCTGCCAAGATCTGCCCTAGACTGGGACCTGTACTGATTTAGTTTCTCCAGTGGTTAGATTGTCTTGTTTTAAAAAAAAAAAAGAAAAAAAAAAAAGAAAAAAAAAAAAAGAGGGACATTTAAATGATCTGCTTCTCCATAGCGCTGGTGGGGCATAGATTCTGTTCTTTTTCCACTGTAGATACAGTCTCTCATTATCCTTTCCATGGTTACTTGTGCATTTTTTTTTTCTTTTTAATCTGTATCCCAGAAAATTAGCTGACTTGTGCCTTCTTGATACGTCTCCAAGGAGTTCTTTGTCCCACTATTTATTAAACTTAAGTGCTTGATACCTGGGAGTTGGTTCTTCAGCTAGTAATTTCCCTTCGCTATTCCATAATGAGATATTTCTGGGCAGTTCTTGCATGAAAAGCCACTTGCCAAAATCTTGGGGAGGTTTTTTTCCTAATTCAGCTCTTTATTTTATGCTGCATAATTGCTGTTTACTGCTCTCTGTCAGGAGTTGAATCCATTGCCCTGGAACATACTGCGGTCTCAAATGGCTTTAGGGAGAGACAAACCGTGTGATGGTCTTAATGTCTTTCTCCTCACCCTCACGGGCCTCTACCTCTTGTGCTCTTACACACTGTGTATCGACCCGCTATGTTTTGGCTTCACGTGATTTAGCATTGGTAGACGAATAAGGAAGCCATTGAAATGTTCATGCTCTTTATTGAGTTAAGGTGCTTTGGAGAGCAGCATTAATCTACAGTTCAGTGAAGCAGTAAAAAAATGAAATACTCCCTGAAGAGTTTTCTTTTGTAAATCGAGCCTTGCATTAAGCTGCTGTGAACTGGCATGCCTTCAGATTTTTGAATGCACTGTTTTTGTCTTCATCAGTAATTATAGCTGAGGGTAATAACACTGGAATTGTCCTTCATCAGAAATAACATAAGACTTGATGATGTATGTGATGCGCTTTGGAAATGCTTGCCCGTGACCTCAAGCTTTAGGTCTGCCTGGCCACTGCCTGTCCTCTGGTGTGAACGCTGGCTCCGACATACGGTCACCTTAAAATGCTCAATTAGAGCAGTAGCCTTTTATGCCTGCTTTGTAATCACTGTGGTATGAATGACTGGACGACGAAGAGGAATGAATAATCTGGTTGTGATATTTAGTTGGCTCAAATTAAATTGTGAAACACGGCAATAAAAAATGTTCTATTAGTCTCAGCTGTTGTTTGATTGTGTTTACTTTGGGGGAACCGACTGTCAGACCATTATAGAAAACGTACATTTGGATATCTCAGTACAGTCACCTGGTATATAAGTGACCTTGGTAAAGTTAGTTCATTCACTGTGCTTTAGTGTCATTTTTTAATGTAGGCTGACAGTGAAATTGGTGGTTGTTTTTCTTTTAACTGAGGATTTTTTAAAATTAAAAAGCAGAGAAGTTGTCTTGGGAGGTTTCTTATTGAAAATATGAAAAATAATGTTTATGTTTTTCTGGCCTCTGAAAACTGGAAAAGTATATGGTACAAAGCACTGCAAAATTTATGGTGGTATTTTCAATTTTTTCTAGTATAAATTGTTTTCCCCATCTTTTGATAGAATAGCAATTTTCATTTGCTGAAGAAGCTTTTAGTGGGTGTGGCAAAAATAAGTCTTCTACTGCTGTAGTTGGAAAAAGCCAGAAGGAAAATGTTCTGCTCTTCTTACTGTGAGACTTCTGAATACAAATGTCCTTACTTTGGAATAAACATTACTTTCATTTTAGCCTAATCTATACCACATATTAAAAACGTTTCTAAAATCTGTATTTGAGCATGTTCAATAGAAAGATTTTTGGTAGTGTTGGTACTAAAGCGTGTTGTATGAGCCACAAACCACAAAGCAGCATCTGCATCTGTCTGGCTCCCTGTAGTATTTCATTTTTTTGGTTGATTCTGGTATTTGAAAATACTGTCTTTTATCGAAGTACAGTTTCTTGATGTACAGGATGATGTTAGTTTAGCACCTGTATTAATTTCCTGAAATGTCTTTTTGTACTGTGAAAAGTAGCTTTCAAAGCCAGATCTAGTTCTAAGCACAGTTTAGAACAGTGCTGTTCAGCAGAGAACCTGGTAATTACGCTGGGGTTTTCTGGATCCTCTGGGAGGTTGACCTTTCTTCCCAGGCACACCCATCTTCCTTTTTATTACTCTTTTTCCTTCTCCTGTCCTTCTTCCTCTTCTGTAGCAATTTGGTAGCCAGATTTATTTCCATTATGCTCTGCATACCCACATAAATTACAGGAGGAAATAAAAGGAGGATAAAACATATAACTTCATTGTTAAATACATGTTACTTGCAAGAAAACAAAACTTGTGGCTGATTCATTTTTAAGACTTTAACTATAACTTATCTTTTTCTCTTTCTCCTTTGTCTTGGCAGGATAAAAAAACTTGAACATGCCTCGTAGCCCAACATCAAGTGAAGATGAAATGGCACAAAGCTTTTCTGACTATTCTGTTGAATCTGAATCAGACAGCTCCAAAGAAGAAACTATTTATGACACAATTAGAGCAACTGCAGAAAAGCCAAGCAGCAGAATGGAAGACAGTCAGAGCAACACATTAGTGATTCGAATTATAATACCTGATCTGCAGCAAACGGTAAGGGATGTTACATTACAATTAAAAAAAAAAAACAAAAAGATTAGCTTTGCTGGCTTCAATCTACAGTAGATCTGTTCTGTTTTCTTACAGTCTTTTAACAAATTACAGGCAAAATTTATGTCCTGTTTTCTTTTAATGTCTACATTTTTTGGCCCAGTGGTATGCCTGACTGATTGCCTAAATTAAAGGCACCATCCCATCCAGGAGAGTGTATTTAGTATGTTAACTTGATGAAAGCTGTGATCATAAAGCAAAACACCTGTCTGATTTGCATTCAGAGGCATTTGGGTAGAAGAGAGAGAATTAGGCATCTAAAATCTCATCAGCAGGTGAGGGATGAACCCCAAAATCACATGTTGTCTCTACAAAAGCCTCGTACCTGTAGAATGCCATTGTCTTCTCGAATTTCTCTTTTCATGAGATAGTTTGTGATTGACACTAGGCTGGGGTCTGGCAGGAGATCATCAAATTCTCTCTTTCTCTTTACCATATTAGTTGCCTTTCTCTGTCATCCTCCCACAAAAATATATCCTTGTTAGATAGCTGGTGGCTTTTACAGCATAAAGGTGAGGAAAGAGAAGCAGAAATAAATTTTTCCTTCCTCCTTTGCTGCTATACCTTTACTAAATGGTGTTGTTTCTCAGGCTTCCACCCAGAGAAATCAACACACTCAGTTTGGAGGAAGAGTAAAGCCTGGCATTGAACTGTTCCACCGTTTTTACGACGACATGAAATTACTGTTCTATCCTCTCCCACCTCCTAACTGCTTATACTGGAAACATATCAGAGAGGATAAAAGGAACCTTTTCTGATTTTCTTAGAGGAGTCATCTGCAGGCTAACTTGTGGACCTATGGCTGTATCTTACACCCCTGACTCTATTGGATGAAAGTAGGGACTTTTCAACAAAAGATTTAATCTCTCCCATCTTACAGAAAGAATTGAAGAGCCTTTTCATTTGTTAGAAAAGTCTGATTGAGTGAGAATAAAAGTTATTTTTTTAATTAAGAAAAAATCTTGGATGTTCCTTACATATTAGGAATGTACAGTCCAAATTCCTCACTTTTTCTCACAGGGAACTATAAGTTGTGTTTCTTTTATGGCTGAATGTGTAAAATTCAACATCTGGAATGTTAAGAGCATAAAGTTGGAAATGTTTGCTGTTGTAACTTTGTAAGTGAAAGAATCGTTGTTCTCCACAAGTGCTACAAAAGGAATGACAATCTCATCCTGGGTAAGGTCTTGGGAGTTACGTGCTGATTCTATCTAGAATCACAACCTGTCCAACTTTGTGATTAATTATCTAAATTACCCTGGGCCTCCTTGAATGCTGTTGTCAGGCTTTTCAGTGACGGTAGGCATCAGACTTTTTTCATTTCAAAGATGATATAAAAACACATTCTTTTTATGGATGTGTACTACATACATCACTCTGTGCTGACATTTAAGATCTACATCATACTGTGCTGCCATTGAAGATCTATCTCAGAAGAAATTATTCCTTTCTTTTTAATTAAGTTCATTTTTAGAATGATATAGATTGCCTGTCTAAAGGCTGACAGGGAAGAGCTCTTTTGACAGTGTGGCCTCAGGTGTGGTTGTAGAGCTCTTTTTTTAAAGCCCAATCTACACAGTGCAGCAGAAACTCAGAGAAATCTGTGTTGGGGTTGGGAGCAGTATCCCTTAAGTTCTTGTACTTAAAAATTTCTTTTAGATGGCAATTGAGCTGGTCCCTGTTGAAATTACAGTACCACTCCATTAATTTATATGGTGTGAGATGAACCTCTATGAAGAGGCAGTGCTGTGGGACCCGAGCTGGACAGGAAGGCTTCAGAGGGCAGAGCAGGACTGAGGCTGCTGTGAGCCACACGCAGGATTTTTATTAAATCGTGGCTGAAGCAGTCATCACCTTGGGTCTTTCATTTCAGTATTGACTGAAATACTGAAATCCACTGTCGTACATCTTAAATTTAAAAGGATTTTGCCTGTACTGAAGAGCTTGTCTTGACAGAGGACTAACTTGACGTGGTTAGGGTTTTATTGATGATCCTACCAGCTTGCTATATCTTTGACTGTATTCAGTGCTCAATGAAGAGATCCAGTAAAATGGAAAGATTAGCTTTACTTGCTAGGTTTACTCTGCTGTTAAAAACAGTGAGATGTTAGCCCCCTGAAGCCCTCTCATTTCATTACTCTATTTTTCAGACTAATAATAAGTTATTTATTGACATTATTGAAACAATTATTTTTTTTTTAATTTATTTTGTGCAGGAAATGAAGTGAACCAAAAAATATTTTAGGTTTTGTGTTTCATTTCTTCATTTTTATTGCTTCTTGCATTTTTTTCCTTTTCAATAAACTCTTAATGAAAGTAACTCCATTGTTTTAAACAGTTCTATAGCAGGTAATCTATTCTGATTTAATTTATCATCCCACAGTCTCTTGTACAGAAAGGTGAAATCTGGATTCTGTTTTGCAAATGGGAAGGCTGATAGCTTAAATGTAGTGTAGCAAAGCTTGGAGAAGATCATCATTCATGAGCTGTGTTATAGCTACAGGCCAAATCCAACATACACCCCACTTGCTGTATAATTATAATTAATTTAACGTAAGAGCATGAAATGACATAATTAATTTTTTTGGTTTTATTCTTTATTGCTTTTTAGAAAGTATGATCAAGAATATATTTGTTTAAAAGAAAGCAAGATTATGGTTTTAGATAAAGCTCAACCCACTGGGAAGCTTTAAACCTAGCTAAATTCACAAGGAATAAAATTTTGCTCAACTGCAATGACTGTCGTGTAAATCGCCTTTATTTCATTGCGCGTAGGAGAGAAGCACCGAGCATCATAAGTAAGATGTGCTGCTATAGAAAACTACAAATTATGACCCATTGTAGGAAATTTGTCTTGCTTCCCTTTTATTCTCATTTGAGACTTTAAAGATAATGTAAACCTTGACAAGTTCATACAAAGCTCTTATGAAAACTAACTTTTCAGTTCTTACATCATTTTTTTGTGTCTCCAGTTCAATTGATAATCCAATGTATTGAAACAACACTTTGTAGAAAGAGTAATTTCTTACTGCTTTTGTGCATCATCTGTGTTCAAGCAAGTGTCATCCCAGGCACATGAGGGTGGGGAATATTGAAATGAGTGACTGAAAGATTTCGTGAGCTCAGTAAAATTACTGAAGGAATGGAGAGCATAGAAAGCCCTCCGTAGTCACAACAGATGTGCACAGGAGAGGGGGTAAAAAGCTGTATTACCCAACATTTCGTGATTTAATAAGCCAGGAGGCTTAGCTTTAGTAGATCCTTTATGGAGGTAGGACATATGTGTGATCTCTTTTGACCAGAAGCTTATTCGTGGTGCATCCATCCCAGAGGGCTCTGGCTTGACGATGACCCCTACTACTTCTTGAGGTGGAAATGACAGTAACTGCCTTGTTCCTCCTGTCTTTGCAATAGTGCTGCAGAGTTTCTTGGCAACTTGGGTAATATTCAATTGTGTTTGCCCTTAACGTGAGGATGCTCCATCCCCAGGGCAGCAATGTTCAGTGTCATGCTGTCAGCAGCACTGGTTAGTGACAGATCTGCATCTTTCCTCCTTGGTAAGCAAAGTTGACAGTCAACAGCACCCAGCAGTTTGCTGCCCAAGGCAACTGCCTACCTTGTGCCTAAAGGCGATCACGTCTGTGCATGGCGTCGAATATCTTTTGGACGTGGAAAACTGGGTGAACTAATGTGTCTGCGCTTTCCTCTGTGATGCCTGGCATATCTGACCTCTCCCTGGGCCTTTTTGGTCTTAACCCAGGGTAAGTCTTCTAGTATCCATTTCCTTTATCAGCCCAGGTAGGAACATATCACAAGTGATTCTGCCTGTAACTGGAAGGAGTCTGGTTCTTCTCCAGTAGATGTTGTCAAGAAAATCTCCTTTGCGTGATACTCTGACATTGATGTCCAATATTTTGTGCTTGGAATTGCTCTTTTTCCCAGACATACCAGCCAATTGTTTTAAGGAATGTTTTCATCATTTTATTATCAACACATGGTAGTTGTTCTGCTCTTTTGTTTTATCCTATACTCCTATACATGGATAGTATAGTGACCTATACTATCCATGCTCCCTCTGGGTTACGTTTAAAATCAAAATGCTCAGATTCATATGTTTTATTAAATTCTGATGCTGAGATGGGATTGGGTCAGTTGAAGACTTCTCTGAAATGCTTTCTGCCCATCTGTTTTGCTGCTCCACTCCAGTAAGAAGCATTTACTGACTTCCCCTTCGCCTGTTTTTTTATATAATGGACTTTCCACGCAAAATGTTGTTTAGTAAGTGGCAGTTGGTAGAGCAACAGCTTAAGTTGTAGCTACTTTTTGGTTTTCCACTTCTGCATTGCTTTTTGTACTTTTGTCCTTTCTTTGTCCTTTTCCCAATATTCACTGGCCTTTAGGATTAAGAATATCTTCCTTTAGTGCTTTTCTGTCTTAGATAAAACACTTGTTTAGTTTGTGCAATTTTTATCGTATGAAGATAGGAACCCGGTTGTCACAGCTGCAGCTTGAGTCACATTTTTGCTTAAGATGCCTCCATTTTTACTTGTGTCCAGTCTGTACTGCTGTCCGCTGCCTCAGATCTATTGCAGGTTTTCCTTTGCAACTTTTCACAAGTATTCTTCTGTAACCCACTCTGTGACTGATAGTTCACTGCTGCTTTCTGTTTATAGTTGATCTTCCTTCTTTTTATCTTCAGTTTGACGATGGAAACATTGTGGGTGCTGCTGAGGTCTGTTCTTATGCCCTTGATCTGACAGGTGATCTAACTTGCCAGCTGGTGACGGTGTGGACAGACTCTTTTTTGACTTTTCATCTCATGATTTCTGTATTTTCTGAATGCATTTTGATGAAGGAAAGCAGTGCCTCCAAGAATTACGTTGACCACCGAGCACAAATCAAAATGAGTGACTTGCTCAATTTTTTTCATGATACCAAACTCTCATTTGCATTTTCCACTTTTCGGTTGTCGCATCTTTAATATCAAAGTCTCATATTGAAATGAATAACTTGTATTTTGATATTCTGACAATCACATTTTGGAGGCAGCTGTACAAACTGTCATGGTTCCTCTGTCGCAGAGCAGTTCTTTGTGATTGACAACTTTGTGAGTCTGATGTAAAAGATGTGTTGGTTGATAGATTTTGAACTGAGAAATATTATTCCTCAGAGATTCTGTATCATGAACGTTATTGAATTAATATCTTTCCTTTAGCTGGAGCAGGTGAGCTATATTTTTGCCTTGCTTTTGGTTCTTACGTTGCACTTAGTGACTTAGTCTCACCCATATGCGGGAATACAAGATTATAATTGACCATGTCTCTCATCATCCAAAGAGCTTTAATATCAAAACCACAGGTCTCGCATTTCAGCAACCAATGTTGATGTGCTATCTTGCAGCTAGACTTGGATTTTGAGTGGCCTAGTGTGGTTTTGACAGTGTTTTTGAGCCAGTCAGGCCGCCTTTT
Organism: Phaethon lepturus; assembly: GCF_000687285.1. Classification (NCBI taxonomy): domain Eukaryota; kingdom Metazoa; phylum Chordata; class Aves; order Phaethontiformes; family Phaethontidae; genus Phaethon; species Phaethon lepturus. Next base: position 31,421 of record NW_010551322.1, on the reverse strand, counting down.
TTGGTTCTTATTTGAAAGAAGTGTTGCAGTTTTTATAGTGTATGTAGCTAGCCTTCAAGACAAACTATTGCATTTTATCTGGTCTTGGGATGCAACAAAAAGGATGGAAAGAATAGATCCCACATCTGTCAATGCAAAATATATTTATGTTTCATATGTGTTCCTGTAGTTATTTGCCACTAATCTATCCCTATTTTTTGATATGTTTTTTTTTCTTAATAATAAGTCATTGAAGATTAGAAAAAGTTGTCCATCTTTTTTGACTCAGTTACTGTCTCATTTCCTTGAGGTCACCACACCATGTGCATCTAATGAATTCTTACTTATTTCATAACTACAGCAATTTGTGTGTAGATTCTGCTGTGATTCAGCCGACGTTTTCTCGGGTCGAAAGCGTGGCAGTAGCCTACACGATAGAGATGATGACTGTGGTGGTCGCTGTGTTGGGAGGGCTGCCAGAGAGTCGGGGAGGCGGCACAGGGGAGGCATTCCAGGGGCAGACTGATCTAAAATACACCTTGTGCAGCGCTTCAGTGGCCCCTTCTTATCCTTCTGTCCAGCAGCTGTCTCTGAGAGTGGTGACAGCCTCCTTCTCTGTCCTGCCCGGCTTCGGGGGAAGCACAAAGAATCACTTTTCTCACTTATTTCACTTATCCGAGTCTGAGATATTTTGGTACGAAACAGTTGATCAGTTATTGATTTGCTTTTTACATCATTGATCTTAATTCATTATTGTAAATTACTAATGGGATCATCATTTATTAAAATAAGTGCACTTTTTTTCTTGTGAATCGCTAGAAAAGTAGGGCTGTGAATAAATTAGTTTATGAAATTACTGCTTTCAAAGTGTTTCCGTATTTATTCTGCCATTGAGGACTCCAGAATATTGTAGCTAGTGTGGTAGAAATACAATAGTGGTATAGTTATCAGGTAACTCAGTTTAAAACAAGCCTTCAACCTTCTGCACAAAAAGAATTCCTCACTGCCATTTCAGTGAAGGTGGTTAAACTATTATGTCCTGTCCTCATGCGTCATATGAACAGACCTGCAGAAAGCAAATTATTTCAGAAGATAAATATTGCGCATTACTGATGCAATGTGCATAAACACCGTAGAAAGATTTCTTTTCCATTGAAATCTATTCTGAAGAAATTTGAAATTATTTATAAGTTTGCCAATTTAGCAAATCTTTGAGAATTAGAAATATGCACCATTATCTGCAATATTTGCATGCAATCGAGAACAGACTGAACAAAATGGAACATGTTGAATTCTCAAGGTGCATTAAAGAAAAGCAGGCTTAATGAAACTGCGATCACAAGTCAGTGTTTTGTATGGTTAAAATAAGAGAAGTGTCATACAAGTGAAAAAATAATTTGTTTCATGTAAGAGTTTCATATAAGGAAGACTTTCCTGGGGAAAAAAAAATCATGTAATTTCAAAATTATCTTTGCTTCTTTCCTTTTTAATAGCATTTTTTATAATCTTTTAGGATGTGTGGATAATGCCAAGTCACTGCATAGTGATACAGCACGTAGGGGTTAAGCTCAGAACTTACGTCCTAACTGGCAATTTTTAGAGTTGCTGAAAACTGCTGGTCTTTGAATCTGAGCTTTGTACTGAAGTTTAAATCCATGCAAGAGTTGTGGGACAAGCGAGGTTCGGAGCTGGAGGAACACAGGGTTATAAAACGGTTTCCCCTTGCCGCTGAGTCAGCACCTGAGCTGCCGGGCTGCCCAGGACCGAAAATACTGTTTGTCATGTTCTTTCTGTCTCCCTCTCTTCTTCCCTCCGCCATTTAAAAACCCCCAACTTTTCACAAAACACCTTGAAATGTAAAATATGTAAGAAGGGGAATGAAAACTGCTTCCTAGCCAACATTATTTGTGACAAAATCTAGTATCTCCTCTGATTACATCTTTATATCTAAGACTGTCCAGGGTTAAAGCTATCTGTTATTTCCTAGGCCAGAGCATCACCTGAGCACGTCGCAATGAAAGTTTTATCCCTCTTCCCTTACATACCCCGAAATGCCTTAACGTCAGTACTCGAGCCATATCTGAAAAAGGGCAGTTTTTGCAGGAACCGGTGAAAGACAAACCAAGTGGGAATTTTTAATAATTCATGCCCGGGCGTGGTGGAGCTGGGCAGAGCCCTGTGAGATGCTATCAGGGCAGCTTCGGTGGCACTAGCCACCACCGGTGAGTAGAGGACGTCTTAGTATCAGGGTCTGCTGATAGTCCTCATCTCTCCGGATTAATTCACAGAAACACAGCCTGACTCCTCAGCTTCAGTACGTTGCGATACCCAAAACCGGGTGGTCCTCTCTGCTTTGACAAAGTGAATATATACTGAGGACCGGTTAACTGTAGTGTTTGCTCAGTTAAAAGCAGTTGTAAATTGAAAATCCTTCATGTACTGGCTGTACTTTCTGGAATTTTTGCCACGTAATATCAAAAGAGTCAGGAAGGCGCTGTGAATACATAAAATATTGTGACTTCTGCCTTTGAATTTGCTCTTCAAAATTCAGGATTAAAATATTAAATGAATTTGTTATTTGATTTGTGTATATGAGATCAGAGATTACTTTCAGAGGTATGCAGAACTTGCCGGGATGAATATGTTTAGTTCTAAAAGACAAACTGTAACCATTTGCTTATGGATGGCCTTGGGACTTTAAAAAGATGCCAACAGGTAACGCAGAGGTGCGCACGGCAGAAGCAGCTCTGGGTAAAGTGAATTTTATTTATTATTACCATAGCCAGAATTCCAGCTACAGTCATGGAAGTGTACTGATAAAAAAGATATATCCGTTAACGTTTTTCTTTGGCCCATGTGCGATCCCTGCAGCCTGTGCTGAATCGTGCGGGGAAGGGGACGTCCTTTGAGCGGGCAAAGAAGGGGCTCTTGTGCTGTAGCTCTGCTGTGGCAGCTTGGTACGAGCCCTTCGCGTGGCCCGGTGTGGGGCGAGTTGGCAACACCGTGCGTTCGTAATGCACGTCAGAGGCAACAAGTTGGTTTCTAGGCATTGCCATCTGCTCGTAGCCAGTGACTGCGAAGTACGCTACAGTTGCGAAATTCCTAAATTTCTTAAATTCCTAAATTCCAGCTTGGTGAGGAGGAGAGAACTGGAAAGGATTTTCAAGGTTTTCACCTGTTCTGGTGCTTCACATTGTATAGTTCCTCCCATAAAGTTACCCTAAGGTAAATGTAGCTTAAAATGAAGTAGAATTCTTGCCTGAACAAAACCTGTTTTGGTTTTTTTGTGTGAAATTGTTGTGGATCAGACTGGTTGTCAGAACAGCCTAGAGTCAAGTGGCCGGTTAAAACATCTTGTAACATCCCCTTCACTTGGCTTTTCAAACAGGTTTGCCGTGAAGGTGTTCCTTCTCTGAAGAAGCATATAATCTCTGATGTTTGTGGAATGACTTGAGACGTCCTGTGTTTTCACAGTACTTGTGCATTAGTTATTATAGAGGAATGTGCGACTGAAATGTAGTTCTGCTGGTGTATGTTTTGTCATGGAATTTGTGGGTTTATTGTGTATCTGTGTGTATATTTATGACATTTGTAAATTTTAGAATGTAAGATACTGTTAAAATTTTTTTTTCTTTAATTACTTTTTTAATAATTTCGCTTTGCAGAAGTGCATTAGATTTAACCCAGAAGCTTCAGTGTGGGTTGCAAAGCAACGGATTTTGTGCACTTTGAATCAGAGTTTGAAAGATGTCCTGAATTACGGACTGTTCCAGCCTGCAAGCAATGGCAGAGATGGGAAGTTTTTGGATGAGGAACGACTTCTTAGGGAATACCCACAGCCAGTGAATAAAGGAGTTCCTTCACTTGAGGTATTTTTAGATCTAATATCTGAAACATTTGTACTCTGATACAAACTATACAGTAAGCTGTATCTGAGGTTTCTACATGCACCTGAACTGCACTTGGGACATACATAGTGATCAGCAAGTCTGAACTTGAACCCTTGCTCACAGAAATGCTGGCATTCACTTGCTCGGCAGACGTGTTCCATGTGTTGTCCCCAAGAAGCTTCAAAGAATCAGCCCCTCTGGGAGACTTGATTTTGGAGTTTTCCTCTGCTGAGGACATGGGAGATATCTCTTATTCTGTGATTTAATAAAGAAATGTAAGGTTCTAGATTAAGGTTTTGGACCTCTGTGATTAGATTTGCAATAGTAGGCTAGCAGCTGCTGAATAATCAGCCTTCGCTTCCTCCCAAAGAAGAGGGTCTTTCTCTCTGTGAAGCCTTTTTTTTTTTTTTTTTTTTCTTTTTCCCCCCATCTAGTTCCTACTGTGCCCTCCTTCAGAGTACACAGATTTCCTCTGTCTATCTCCTGGGAAAGCAGTAAGGGAAGAGAGGGTGTATATGTGTGAAGCACTCGCGCACAGACAGGGGAATTTAGACCCCCTTCTGTTGCTCATGTGAGGCTGTGCAGCTGGGGGATAAACTGGGTAGAACGATCACGACACTGGGCGAACATGGAGCTGAGCCAGGTCACACTGAAACACAGTATAGCAGGAAACTGGGGCATGAAACTAGTATTTAATTAATTTTGGTATTGCTTGTATGGTGGTACATCAACCACTAATAATCTGCAGTTAATAGACCTTACTATAACACAAGTCCAAGAAAATAGAACCATGGTCCGGAGAAGTCAAGTCCTAGCTTTTCTAGGAGTTTATTTCAGAGATTCAATTGCTGATGTCCATATTATAGCCATAAGCAAATTAAATAGCCACTTTATTTTTTCTGTCATGTTGTTTCAGGAGTGTTCACTGTTTGCAAAATTATTCTCACTGCAGCTGAAGGATTGCAATTCAAGGGTTAAAAGTGGTCTTGTGAAAAGCCAGTGTTAAAGCCCCATTCAGTTCAGTCTCCTTGTCCAACAGACTGCTGCATTCTTTGAATTCTGTGTAGTACGATTAGATAATAGTAAATTAAAACTATGTAAATCCCATGATTTTTACTGTAGATCTTGCTACTCTGGCCATAGGGTAGCAAACTGTTCAGGGTAAAATGTGAGTGACTTTCAGCCAAAAAAAGAGGCAATCCTCTGAACCTCGTCCATAGGACCAGTCCTGTTAAACACCAGAAGAGCTATTCCCTTGTGTAAAATTCTGCCTGCGTTGATGAAGGGATTTTTCAGGAATCTCTCCCCGCCCATTTTTTTTTTTTTTTTAAATTTCAGAAATGTTAAGCTGATATGTTGAAATATTTTTATTTGACATGCCTTCCCAGTTCTTCTTTCTGCTGGAGACTATAAATGAAAGTGCACAGATACCCTTAGGGAAAAGCTCTTTTCACTATAATTCTTGCTTATTTGTGTAGATTCTAGAGGCTGATCTCATTTCCCATACACCTCTACTGATTTCAGTATATTTATACATTAATTTTGCTTACATGAACTGCAAAACTATGATACCACTATGTTAAGCGGAGTGCTGATTGTTGGTGAATATTCAAAATGAAATATTAAGTCTGTTTTTGAATTTTGCTTAAATCTACGTCATCGTGGATGATACTTTCTGGTAAGGGCAGAAAAATATATTATGAGTTTTTAAGCAAAATAGGACATTTTAAATTTATTCTTTTTTTCCTCCCTCAGTTTCGATACAAGAAAAGAGTGTACAAACAGTTCAATCTTGATGAAAAACAGCTGGCCAAGCTTCATACGAAGGTATGCCCAATTTACCGGAGAAGTTAGCAATTGCTGACTTAGCAAAGCAATGCGTCTGAGAAACTGGAAACAAGTAGGCGTTCATTCCCACCCGGGCCAACTGCTGAACAACAAACAGTATGTGCTTCCAGCACCGACAGGGATGTGTGAATTGTGATCTGGGAATTTCTGTCATAGAAAAATTGCCATGATTGACTCTTCCATATGTATACAAGTAATTTTACCTTACTTGGTAAATACAGTGTGCTTTCAGCATGCTGCAAAAATGCCGATCTGTGTCTTTATTCTGACCTGCAAATGAGTCTAACGATAATGATCACCATATACCATCCTAATTCTTACTGAATGAATCTCACACGCATTTTTTTTCTTAAAACTATAAAAACCAAAATCTTCATACTGTGTTTGACTTCTGAACGTTATAAACCGTATGGTTTATGCTCTCAGTGTAAAGTCAGGTTCTCCAGGAATGTGAATTAGCTACTGACAGAATATTTTACTTCTAGTCAAAATTTTCTTTTTAAAATTAGATGATGATTCATTTGTCACTCTTTGTTTCAGGGTAATTTGAGAAAATTTATGGATCATGTCCACCATCTCTCAGTGGAAAAAATCACAAAGATGTTGGACCGAGGACTGGACCCAAACTATCATGACCTAGAAAGTGGAGGTCAGAACAATAAAATTAGCAGCATAAAGTAGTACCTTGGGTTTGTTCAGCCTAAATTGATAAACAGGCTGAATCTCACACATTCTTTCTGTTGCCTTCATAAATCTAGGCTAATGGAATCTGTATGACTTTGCTGTCCAAAGAAGGAAATTGATAATTTCTGATTTTCTCTGAGCAGCATTTTTAACTTAGCATTTTTAAAGCAAATGTTCTTTATTTTATACATTTGCTCATCTTTTTTCATGTACATGCTCTTCTCTTCTTTAGAAACACCCCTGACTTTGGCAGTTCAGCTTGATAATACAGTAGAAGTGATAAAAGCTCTGAAAAATGGAGGAGCACATTTAGACTTCAGAGCTAAAGATGGAATGACAGCTCTGCACAAAGCAGCCAGAGCCAAGAACCAAGTAACCCTCAAGGTAAATGCTTTCAGTAGCAAATTATACATCATTTTATAGAAAAAAATATATAAAGGAAAATGTTTTCAGTTAATTACTGTATTGTCCTCAGTCGATCTTTTAATATGTGCTTGTTGCAGGGCTTTCTTGTGGCTTTCAAATCTTAGGATTTGCTTTCAATAAAGGACCTTTTCATTTCTCATTCTTTTTGGTAGGAAGAAAAAGAGGTGAAATTTAACCTTATTCATTGATAGATCGGGAAAGATCTGTCTGAAGAAATATGAATAGCATTATTGTTGCTTATCTCTTTGAAAGCAAATGCCAGTAGCATGGATTACACATTACATCTTAACACAGTCTCTTCTGTTTTCTTTTGTATTTTAACGGGTATTCTTATATCACCTTGATAGTCCAGATTAAATCTTACGTTTATGGCTTTTGCTTATTTCTTTTTGACAGATATTCAAATTGCATGACATTTTTGATAAAGCATCTTGTAGATGAAGAGGTGAATGTGTTGCAAAGGCGATGTGGCATTTTGAGAACTGAGATTTCTGAACTTAATGAGAGAATGGAAATTGGACATTGCCACACATCCTTTCTTTGCTATCCCTGTAGATTCTTTTAGATCCTAATTCTTCCAAGACCATTTCTTGCTTAACGGTCTGTGCTGTAGCCCATTCTATCAGTTTATAAAGAAGTGAGCAGAAAAAAATACGTTACGGCAAATATCAACCTTGTAAATACTGTTTCAGGTAGAAGAGTCCCTTTATAGTTAGAAGTCCCTCCAAAATTTATTTTTCACAGTTTGTGATTGCTTTCAGACCCTTTTAGAGCTTGGAGCATCTCCTAACTACAAAGACAGTTGTGGCCTGACAGCGCTGTACCACACTGCTATTGTGGGAGGGGATCCTTACTGCTGTGAGCTGTTACTTCACGAACACGCTACCGTCAGTTGCAAAGATGAAAATGGATGGCAAGAAATTCATCAGGTAGGAAAGTTACTTTTTGTTTGGAGTTGAAGTTGCATGAGGAAATGTGTTGTATGTTCTATGGTTAAATGCTGTTTCGAAGGCTGTTTGGATATGTTTAGTCCATGCTCATACAAGTATGGAATTTCTTCCTTTTTCTATTTGTTTATTACTTTGCATCCTGCTGTGGTGAGTTAAAGTGGAAACTGTTCCAGTGGAGTTTGGTAACTTTGAAATCCAATGGTTACTCTGGATTTTGCTGCAGAAATTGCACTAATCTTATTTATGTAAATGGACGCTTGAAGTTTAGCGTCCTGTTAGTGGCACTCGGTAAAAAAGTATAACTCGATCTTTTCGTTAGATGCCAATTTTAATAGCCTTGGTAATGCTTCTTGCGTGTTTGTTAGAGGAACTTTCTCCTTTCTCTCTGGTGAACTTTACAGGAAGATTTGGATTCTGGACCCTGCTTCTAGGATCCTTCAGTATGTTGCGCTGAAGGATGTTAAACTCTTACAAACTGACAGTTGGAGTCAGTTTTCATTCCTTGCGTGTGTGGAAACTGGGATTCTAATGATTTTTCTTTTGATGTTTGTACATGGGTTTTCCTTTCCTCTCTCACATATTCAGTGTGTGGATAAAGGTGGTAGCATGTTCTATCAAGAAAAGTTAGTCTTTTGTGGTTCATGGTGCTCATGATACCTTGAGCTAGCCATGGTGCCAGAATTCACCGGGCACTGGCACATGTTGGTCAGCTTCACCATAGCTATTGGAAAGGTAGACCTCCTTCCTCACCAAAGACCTAAATCGTATCTCTTAAAAAGGCCTATGTTTGGTAAGGCATTGCCTGAAAAAAATTTCTTTGAACTCTTTTATCTTGTCTTCTCCAGAAACTTCTGAATATTATGCAACAGTTATGTAAGAATGCTGTATTAATTTATCTTTGCATAGCAATAAACTCAGTAATTTACAAAGTTTAAAGATTCTAGCAGTCCTAATGTCATTGTGGATATTTTATGCCTTTCTTCTGTATGGATGACTTTGAGTAATCATAAAAAATGGAACTGATCTAGTATGATCAGATAAATAAAGGTATGAGTAATCAACTTTACAGGCCTGCTTAGGTTATCTAGACTCTTTTCTAGACACTAATCTTTTTAGTACGCAACTTTGCTTTTGAAAGAAAAGGGTGATAGCTTTGGTACCCACGTTTGGGTGGGGATCTGAGCTTTTTCACTGTATCAGTGTGTTAAGATTGAGGTTGTTTGGATCCATCTGTAGTAGGTAAAAATAGGATTAATTTACTACCATTGCATCTGAGGATGTGGAGGAAATGGGTTGTATAGATCAAAGTATTACCCTATCTGGACTCCTTGAAAATACAGAGAAAAATTCTCTATTTTGAAAACCCAGCCTCATACACATATGGTTGTTATTTCTCATAATGAAACAGAGCTTTCTAAACCCATTGTATTGGTTTATCCTAAATAAACCAATGTTTACTGTAATCAATAATACAAGCAGTCCCCAGTGAATTAAGAAAGACAGCGGTATGGTAGAGTCGCATACGTTGTCATCTGTGTGAAGAAGGTGAAGTTAACTTGCATGGCAAGGAAATAATTGATAGCAAGTATATTCTTCATTTCTCTAACACAGTCTTTAATTGTAGAATTTAAGTCTCTAGTTTCCCCTCATAGTAAAGGGGAAAAGGCATGGTGGCGGTTCGTGCTGTGCTAGGATAGTAGTAAAAAGAGTATCCTCTGGAGATACCCGTCTCTCTCCGTTGACCGCAGCAGGCAGCCCCGATGGATGGTTCGGACAGCTCACCTACCACGCAGACCCCTGTGCCGAGGGGAAATGCCTCTCCCCTGCGTTGGGTGTCTTCCAGCGCCTCCCCATCCGCTGAGTCAGCGTTATTGTCAGATTGGCAAAGGGGAGGGAAATCCCACTTTAGCGAAGGAAGGGCCTGATTTTAGTCCAGTTTATTGTTGTAAGAATAGAAAGTTGGAATTAGTTCTTGTATTTTAGGAGGTGTTTCGATAATGACATCTGCACGTTCATACCTAGATGTTGAGTGACTTTTAGAGACTAGACAGAATTGGTAATTTATAGCTAATGGTGCGTTTGCTCTAATCTCCCACACAGCCGGGGAAGCACAGTTACAGTTTGGTACTGTTTCTTCCTTTGCTTGTTGTTGGATGCTTCCTTTCTGTTGCCTAGCGTTAAAATGTGCCTGTTCTAATAACAGCTAGCATGATGTCTCCATTTTTTTGGCAAATAATTTGTAGATGAATCAACTATTTAATAAGCACTGTTTTTTCCCTTTCTGTGTGTTGAAAATGGAAAATAGAGGAAGAAAAGATGTAATGGTTAGGATACTAGACTGGGATTTGGGATGTGTCACAAATCTAACTTGTGTATTGAACAGTTCACTTAATTTTTCTGATCCAAATTGCAAGATGTGTAGGTAGTAGTAATTGGGTACAGAGTGAATGGCTTTGTATACCTGTATCTCTCGCTGGCACATGTTGGTCAGCTTCACCATAGCTATTGGAAAGGTAGACCTTTGCAAAAATTCCATATTATTGTATGATACTGATCTGATCTGAAGTTAAACACGTTGCAAGTTAAAACATTACAAATGTTAAATGTTAAAACATTACGAATTGGGAGGTGCTCAGTTGGTGTGCCGTAGAGAAGGTGGTAGTCAAGCAAATGAGACTGATGAATGGAAATACTGGGATTTTTCTCAAACTTACTTGCTAATCAGGAAAGTTTCAAATTTCACTGGAGTCTCATTCATAGAGGTTTATTTCCAAGTATTCAGGGTCTAACATTTTATTTGTGTGACTGATAAATGAACTCTTGAGGATTTTCCCTCTTTTTGGTCAGTGCTCTATGTATTCTGTACGTCTACTTGACATCAGAGAATCAAGAAGGTTATTACTTGCATTTTGGCCAGATTTCCCCAAACTGTTTTCACACCTTAAAAACAAGCTTTGGAGTCTGATCATCTTCAGTGCCATCTAGTGGGCAACTTTCTGAAGATTATCGGGACAAAAACCCCCTTCTGTCAGTCTGCTTGTCACATTTGACAGTTAGGAATATTAGGGGATAAAAAGTGCCGAACTTTGTATTTTCTTGATCCCTTAAAACGGCCATTCCTCAGATAAGTGAATGCTTAAATTTATGCACAGACTTGCTGTACCTGAAGCGCGTGCGTTGGTGTTGACAGGCAGGTATGCACATCTGGGTGTTAGTCCTCCCATTCAGTCCAGGGGTGGCTCTAGAAATTAGACCTTAAGTAAAACGGCATCTTCTCTGCTAAAAATCTTTACCTGGAAGGCTTGACTAGGTTGTATAATAACAAAACTATTCATGCATCTCTTTACAGGCTTGCCGATACGGACACGTCCAACATCTAGAGCACCTCCTCTTCTACGGCGCCGATATGTGCGCGCAGAACGCCTCGGGAAACACAGCGCTGCACATCTGTGCCCTGTACAACCAGGTGAGCTGGCGCAGGCCTCCCCTGCGGCAGACCCAGCGCCGTGGAGTCACACCGTCCTCCTTCAGTGACATATTGGTCCCCGTCGGGGTGCCTGGGGTCCCCTCTGCGTGGCTAAGTGGGGAGGGATATTGTGCTTCCGGAGAAGATGGGTCAGGGGTGTCCAGTCCCACGGAGACTGGAAAACAGTGCTGTAAGAGAACAACATGTAGCCAGGAAGAAAAGGCGTAATTGAGGTACAAACGCTAAAATTTTCATGTCCATCCACAGCAGCAAAGGCTTGTTGAGTTTTCTGTTGAAGAAGTTTACTGGTTTGGTGTTAGCTTTTCCTGAGATGTGGTTTTCTTGCTTTTAATAAATGGATTTGGGCATAAATTTCCCATTATTATTGATCAGTAGAGGCAAGTTATGAAGAACAACATAGCTCATTATTTTTCTTTTGATTTATTTAATATGCAGTGAGGTGTTACAGCTTTTAAACAGTGGTCTTAGAAACTAGAAAGGGCAGAATTCAAAACTATATTAGTATTTTATTCACCTATTACAAATAGGGCTGCTCATTGTAGGTAGCAAGAGTATACATATTAATTAATGAAACAACATCATGTGTTACTGACTTATCTTTTTTTTTAGTATCATAGCTAAATATTTGTTTCCTATTCAGAATTTATTACTGCTTTGCTAGAATTTAAATTAGAATCAAGTAGGAAATACTTGGAAAATACTGTGGGAAGGTATCTGTAGATTTTACAGAAATTACAGGATTCTCTGTTGTTTACAACTTATGTAGTCATTTACAAATAACAGAGCCATTTGATTTGGTAGCGTTTTATACTCTTTGCATGGATGGGATGGGGAAGGAATGAGTTTTACAACTGTGTTAAAACACAGCGCATATAGTGATACATTGAATTAGGAAAACACAAGTCATGAGATGTGACTGTAACTAGTGAAACATCTGTTAAAGCATCTGCTTCTTAATGAATTAGTATCTTAGTTTTTTTCAAAAGTCTTGTCAAGGCAGGTTCCTCAATTAGGTCTAAAATACCCTCAACTTTATTCCCAAAATTCTTTTTTTTTTTTTTTTTAATTTGACATTTTTCAAGACTGTTGACTTGATGTGCATGTCATAATTGATACCAATTCACAGACTCTAGCTATACAAACCTTCCCTGTTAAGGCTGACCATTTGAAGTACGCAGCCTATCAGTGGCAGCAGTATCTCTACGGACTGCTGCTTGCTCACTGGTCACCAACCAGCTTCAACAGGCTGTCAAGTACCTACAGCAATTAAGTTAAGATTGGCAGTAGTTTTTTTTCTCAGCTTCTGCGACTGTAGGCATACAAAGTTTTTGCAAGTTGGCACTTAAATTTCCTAGAAAATTTTGCAGAGAAATGAAATTTACCTTCATGTCAAGAAGAATTTTGCACTTAGGCTTCACATCAAGAGCTGAACATGTGTAACTATAAGCACTTCTGTTTGAAGAAAAAAAAAGGTAAAAATATTCACTTTAATGTCATTTACTTCACTTTTCCTGAGTAAGAATTTTGAAGCCCAGACCGTAATGCATGTACAAACTTACAAACTCATCTATTGATTTTTTGTAACTATTTTGTTGGAGTGTTTTCATGACTACGGTTGTTTACAAGATCGTACACTTTTAGCCATGGTTATGCAGTATGGTGCTGAAATTAGAATAATCCTGTAGAATGACGGTAGTTTTCACGTAGAGATATGTTTTTCTCCTGGCCTTGGTGAAAAAAATTATTCTGTAGAAGACTTAGAGACTGTAATTGAAATTGCCCCTACGAATTTTCAAATATTTTCATAGGCTTTAAGCTCGGCTTTGTGAATGGAAGTTTAACATCTTGTGACCACACTGTCATGCTTCTGTGTTCCTCAGTGAGGTATATCTGAACATGAAAAGTTTTTCTCAGGGTGCTGTGAACAGTAACATATGCCGATTTTTTTTTTTTTTTTTTTTTTTTTCAGTGTCCCTTTTATTGAAAGCTGTTATTAGCTGATGTGGAGGGAATGGTGCTGGCCTTTTCTGGATGGAGAGGATGGGAAGAACAGCAGTTTCCTTTCTACCTCTTGATTCCTGTAGATGGAGTCATAGCCCATTTGATTTTTCCCTTCCCTGGGGAATTTTCTTGAGATACTTGCTGAAGTCAGTAATTCTGTTTTCCTGAGTGTCAGCTAAGTGCTGATCTGAATAAATTCTCAGTTTTTAAAGTTATTTCGGGGCCATCCAGTAACTGAATACAATCTAGAGAGACCTTAGGGCTCTGTATTTTCCAAATAACAATGCTGGAATGAAGTATGTCTTCTTTCAGTCAGTAGATTGGATTCTCTATGAAAACTGTTTAGTATTAAATCAGGTAATTAGCTCTCAGAGAACAAATTAAATCTAATCTGCTGACAAACCCACACTTCTCTGCAAAGTTCTTTTTAATCTTATGAAGTCTAAAAAGCGACTACATACTCAATGTATGTATGACATAATGAATGAACGACAAGCTCTCAATATCAGAAGTTACTAGGTTGTCAGAGCTAAAATATGTGCGAGCGGGAGTCACGGCATTCATAGGCAGCACCTTAACAACGGAGAGCTCTAAATTGTGGAATTACCATTGAATTAACAAAGGAATTTCCGGTGGTGACTTTTTTGCTTATTCTTCCTAGTTTGATCCCTTTCATACTGGAAGGATGGAGAGGAGACAAAAAGGAGAGAAGATGAAGCTAAGAAAGCTTCTATTTGTTTTAAAAGAATAAACAGATGCAGTACTTTAATCCAAAACAAATTTTCTTGAAAATTCTTATGTTGAACAATTCTGATCACTTTTGTCAAAACTTTTATTATCAAAACCATTTAATAAATAAATAAATCACTTTGCATGTTTTTTGTTACACTACAGACAGCTTAGATAAGCTTGTAAATTATGTAAAGTTTTAAAATGTGTAATTCTTTTGCTTTTTAAATAATAAATAATTTTTATTAATTTTTATAGTAAACAGCTTTAAAAATAATTAATAACCAAATGAATAATCAGCCAATAAATAAAGTATGTTTCTTAATGTAGTTATTTATATCCTCAAGTTCTTGATCAAAATTGGGCATTTTAATGCTAAAGGGTTCTACTAGCATTTCCAGTATGTTTACTGAGCAGTACCTGCTGGCATAGTGGAACAGTTGTTATTATGGGAATATAATACAGTGTGCAAACCTAGAATCATTTAGGAGGCAGTCAAAAAGGAATTCTTGGAAAAGTAACCCTGAAAAGAACTTTTTTTTTAAACCTGGAGGTTTAAAATCTTCGTCTAGATTGGAGCACATTTACTTCTTTTGGATGATTGCGAATACAGAACACCTGAAAACAAGAAAAGCATTTTGACGTTTTACACATTGCTCTTTGTCTTCCTATGTTTACAGAGGACACACCTAATGTACAGACTCCAGTGCAATCAAATGAGACTATCTCAATTAATATAATTTAAAAATTACCCTCTATGAGATGATTGCTAATATACCATCTTGAGACATGATCCGTTCTGTTGTTTCAGTCTGTTACACAGAATAGGAAGTCTGGGAACAAGAGGGTATCTTTTCGGGGTACTTCGTCTTGGTGAAAGGGTAGGAGAGCCTCCTCCCCAGATAAATTTAGGACAACCCTGTGATGGAGGAGACTTAATGGGATCAAGAATCTGCCATGATAAATCAGACACCACAATGACAAAAATCGTTTTCAATCATAATTTCTGTAGATTGACTTATGACTCAGAATCTAGTAAATAAGCTTAATTTCTGTCGCTAAAATAGCTACATTATACGATTGTTTTCTCTGGCTGCAAATTTACTGTTAAAAGTGAAAGGAAGCACATTGAAATACTTCATTAGGTAGAACTCCATAACACAACGTGACAAGAAATCTGGAAAGCACAGGAAAATTAATAGAAATATTTCTGATGAGGAAACAAAAACATTTTGAAATGTGAACTGGTTTGCATAAGGTCCTAAGATGACAGATAGGAAATATAGCCTATATATGGATCATCAAAATGTCTCGTATTCTGAGAACCGTGCCAGAACCGCAGAGGATTTTGAGCAGGTTGTGGTCATTCATATTTTACAGCAGCGCCAATACACTGTACTGGTTAAAAAAAAATTGGTTTTAAGGGATTTTGTTTGCAGATTTCCTCAGCTCAGAGAGCCTGAAGCCATACTTTTCTCTTGTTAGAAGGGCTGTATTGGGTTTGAGCTGTAACTTCATATTTTTTAGGGCAAAAAAGAGAAGGTAAGACTGGTCAGTGCAGTGTGTATAGCCAGACCAAATAATTCCAGGTATATTAAAAAAAAAAAGTAATACGTTAAATGTTTAACATTGAAGATAGGCTGAAAAAAACAAAATAAGTGCATGCAAGTGGTAAAACTGCTTTGTTTAATTTTTAGCAGTAGGGGAGGATATCGTTCATCCCAGGTACTGTTTACTGTCTTGTGAACAATACTATTTTCCCTACCAAATAGGCAAAAACCATATAAGAGTCAAATTTCATTTTGAACTAACACATTTACTGCAAAATCAGATCCGTTAAGTATAGAATTTCCACAGTACAGTTTCTTAAAAATTTAATAAACTCTTTACCTCTTGAATTAATTTACTTTTTTTTTTTGTTTTTTACACTTGCATAACGTTTCTACTCTAACACACTGGAAAAGCACCTAAAGCCTTGTCACATTTAAAGTGCTATTTTAATAACTTAATTTCTTAGATTATTTATTTTGTTTACTTCTTATCTAAGGAAATATATACCAAACAGCAACATTTCTCATAGCCACAATGTCTCTTTAGTAACTAAAGACCCTTATCAAGAAGTTTACTCTTGTACTGTTTTCAGGAGAGCTGCGCAAGAGTGCTACTGTTCCGGGGAGCAAACAAGGAGATTAAGAATTACAACAGCCAGTCTCCATTTCAGGTAAAAGAGAAATACCCCTTCCCTCTGCCCCCCAGAAATATTTGCAAGAAAATCTCACGTGAACTTGGTTTTGTGGAGAAGTTACACTGCACAAGGCTGAAACAAGCTGTAGAGTCAGATAATGAGCATTTTGGCAACTGTGGCTTTTGTGTAATGCAGTAAGCGAAGATGTCCTGGAATAATCAGCAATGAGAGAAAAACACACTCACTCTTAGCTGTTCCGGTGGCACTGTCAATGAGTTTGAGGATTTTATGAGCTGTTGATGACAAAATACGAAAACATTGGTGTCCTGCGGTCAGATGTACCTTGCTTTGTGGTTATCTCCAGTCCCATGTGAGAGAGACCCAAGGAGTGACTGGGCAGCCAAGCTTTGCTTGGCCCCCACTGACGTAGCCAGAAAGAAGCTCTTCCTTCCGTGGAGGTGAGGCCGAAGAGCTGGGCTAAGTTTCAGGGGTGGGGTTGATTTAACGCGCAGTCAGTGCTGAAAGTTGTAGCTGTCATCTGTGTTTCCAAAAGAAAATGAAGTCTTTCCTTGGATTGGTCAAAATTGACTAGATGTTGTTTTCACCATTTTCTTATATTAAAGTACTTTCAGAAGGCTTAATTAAAAATCCAAATGGACGGAAATTGTTTGTCCATAGGGTTGTCAGGTATGCCTGACAACCTTAAGTCCTCATTTCTGAAACAGTCTTAATTAGCCTGGATTTCAGAGAAACATTCATAACGCAAACTGACGTGAGAAATAAGGATGAAAGATGTAATGTTTTGAGAAAAAGGAACAGAAAGAAATTTTTTTCAAGTTATGGACAATAGTGCTTCTGGAAGAGTGATGCCACAGTACCGTTAAAAGGCACTGTCCTGTTGTGAAAGGTGAGGGGGCTGTTTCCCAAAACCGAGTAGTCTTTCAACCAAGAGAAATCCTGATTTACCTTTGCTTGTTGTGTCTTTCCCATTACATCCTTGACCCAGTTTGGATAATGCTGGCATAGAATTCAAGGAAGACTGCCTTTTCTCTCATGCTTTGAAATAGCTAGAATATTAACTGTGTCCTTGTGGGTTTCTGAGCTGGCTCTTCAAGGTTTATGTGTAGATAATGCCTCTGAGTTTCAGGCGTTTAAAAAAACCTCAACCGAACGTTGCTATATCAGTTTAATTAGCTCCATATTTTGAAGGTTTTCTGGACGCAAGTTGTGTGTCTCAAGAGTTCTGCCTGCAAATCCCAGCCAGATCATTGTTTACTTTTGGGACCATTTTCCCAAAATTGGGGAAACAGTGCATTAATAATTTAATTTTAGGCACCATTTTCGGACTGCTAATAGTTTGCATCTAAATTTATGCTAATGACAAATTCACTAAGTCCTAGATAATACTTATCACTGTACCTTAGAATTACGGAGTGATTAAAAAATGGAATAAGAGAAAACGCTAGTTATTGGAGAAATGAGTTCCAGTGTCATCTCTTTACTTTGAGAGATGAGATTATATTATTCCTTTATGTCTTTGAGATTAATTTTTCTTTTTGTTTTAGGATTTTATGTGGGGAGGGTAAATGGCATGTAGAATGGTTTCCATTTGTCTTCCTTTTTGTGCTGACTGCTGCAACATTCTTGTTCTTCCTCTTAGAACAGAAAAATACAGGGGGAAAAGGCAGAAAAGAAAACCTTTGTAAAAGCTAGTGCTGATAGTTGTAGGGCTTCAAGAAATGAAGGATGACTAGCCAAAACTAAATCAAATCAAGTGAGCCCAGGAGACAGAAAGAAATCATTTCAAGAGAAGCGTATAGCTGTGGAAGTGCACTTACTGGCCAGTGAATTATCTTCTGTCCCTATGGAATGAGGTCCTGTTTGTTACCGTTATGGTGTGTTAACGCTTCGGATGCTCGGGCGTTTGACTGGTCACTCTCCCCATAGTACGGCCAGAAGGACTGGCTGTTCGGTTGGTTTTGTTTTATCTTTTCTAGAGCCATATACTTGAAAAAAGGAAATTACTTTCCATCTTTTTTCTCTATGGTGTGTTACTTTTAGGTGTATGGAATGTAGGAAAAGTTCTGGTTTTTCCAAATGCAGCGAGTAGAGAAAACCCTGACGCCAGCACTGCAATAAAGCAGCATTAGAATTAATTCTTTGCCATCTGTCTGTTGCTGACCCAGTCTATCAGACACCACAAGTGGAGCTGTTATAAAATTATGCAGAATCCCCTTGAGTTAATAGGATTTTGCATACTAAAAATGTTTACTCATGTAATCAGTAGCAAGGAACATCGGAGCATCTCATATGTACATAATGAGAATGGTTGTAGCTGCAGTATCTATTCCTTTGAGTAACCTCTGTTGTGTTCTTTTCTCAGAAATCTAAAAGGATGATTCTTTTGAATTGCTGCTTAGGAAATGGATGGTATGAAAACTGTGCTATTCTGTAAAACCCAACTATCCAGACATGGAGAAATTTGCGTGTTGCTTGCAAGGCCTGCCAAAGCTTTATTTATTTTGATGAAAATGAGCAGCAGAGTCTGTATCTAGCGTTAGCGTCCAACGAACGTAGCGTAATTTTACCACCAAAAAACCCCAGATGTGCTTGTGTTCACCTCTTACCAAATCACAGCACTTATTAAAACAACCATGGATTTACCGGGTCACGTGGAAGGAAAACTAGTCTGGGCTGAACTCTGTGCCGGTTAATTGAGGTACCCCATGCTGCGTACGCATCTCTGCCCGGGATCTGGCTGACCTTTCTGCCTTTCCAGTGTCTAGCAGGGTTAGTGTTGGAATGGCATTTCCAGGTGTCGAGGCCATGAAAAAGCTTGCCTGTATTTCCCAATTAAGCACCTACGCTTTTATTAGCTACCTTTTGAAGGAATGTGTTTCATCCTGACTGATTACTGAGATCCGTGAAGTTGTTAATCAGTGTTGAGTAGAGCTGATGTCACCCGTAGCCGAAAGTCTGTCGGTGACTCTCAACCTTAATAGGTTGTGCTGCTGATAGGATGCGCTCTGCAAAAACAGGTCAGCAGAAATTTCTCGGTGTGTTTTTTTGTGGGGGTCCCCCCTTCTGCTGATAAGTGTTAACTCTTGTGTGGACGTGGGGTGAAGCTCCTCCCTCTGTCTTCCCCGTGTATGTTCCAAGTAGAGTAGGGTAATTCCTGCATCACCAGCCTCGGTCTGAGTGTGAGAATTGTTTGTGTACTGTGCATTTCGGTTAAAGGCTGACTAGCAATTAAAGTCAAGACGAAACCTGTGCCACATCGTTATACTATATTGCCAATTCTGTTTATTAATCACTTACTTATCCATCCCGTCTTGGCTGGGTAATCGAAGTAACTTATACACTAATTATTCTGTGCTAACGGACAGAAAAAAACTATCGGCATGGCAGAGCTGGAAGTGCTAGCTAATAATACACTCTTATATACATTGTGCTTTGCCATTTTTCTTTTGAAGTAACTAAAATCAGAGCAGGTCTGTGCTTTCATTCATAGCACTGTACTTGGATGTGCCCTCAACCATGCCTGCTGTACGGCAGGCACGATAGAGTTTGCCGAAACATGATGTTTGCCACCAACATACAGTGCATCAGTTTACAGCTCTCGTATACTGGGTTAGGAAATACTGAGCTGTAACTTCTGTTCCAGCTGTAGGTTAGCTTTAAACTTTCCAGGTTTTAGGTTTTTTTTGAGGTATTAGTAAAATCTCCCAAAATATCCTTTCAGAAAAGCCATGATTTCCTATCAACATCCGGGGCTACTTAGGTTTCCACACATTTTATGTAGTCCTAGATTCATGTAAAAGAATTTCTTACCTATCTGGCAAATATTAATCCAGTAACTCAGAAATAGGAGTTTTGCAGTGTTTGCAAGCTGTTGAAATTATGGTGTGTAAGTTACAATGACCATACACCTTGTTTATCATGTTCTTCCTTTTTCTTTTAGTGAGCAGAAGCTCTATGTGAATAATTCATACGTTTTCATATGGGCTATAAAACACTTTCAAGCTTAGAGCTAATAGAGCTAATAATTAGTGGTTTTGAAGCATATGTGTTCAAATATATAGAAGAACTATTCTGAGGTGCTATTTAGTGACACCTTTTAATAAGGCAGACCTGTACCTGAGAATGATTTCTCTCTCAGATGTACCTTACTATTGACCATTGCTATCCCAAATCAGCATGGGTTATTAATGCGCTTGTGTTAGAGAGATGGCAGAAAGGGCAGCAAACTTCCAGGGCCACCGCAGGTAGAATTGTTCCTTTCGGTATGTTGGCCATATATCTATTTTCAATTGCTGATATTTTTGCCAGATTTGAATAATGCGAAATGAAATTTTCTATGCCTGGTATCTCAGGCGGCATTGTTCGGAAAAACAGAGTGATTCAGCTGTTTCGGAGTATGGATGAGAGGAAACATGTGTTGTTTTGTTCATACTGAAAAACTCTGTTGACCCACCTCTCCTTGTCCCATCTCCCCTGTTGTGTTACGTTGTTTTGTTTTATTTTGTTTTCTTTAATTGCCCTGCATGCTGTCAGTGATCTCCATGTTAATAATGGTGTGTAAACCGGGTTGCAGTCTGACTCAAACCCAGCGGCTCCAGAGCCAGCCTGCCTGTTGGGAAGCTGAGCTGGCTGGAGGGAATGTAGAGAGGCACAACCGGGCATGGGTACGTAATCACTGAGCGTGGGGCTGGGTGGGAAGGCACAGGGTCAGCGGAGACTTGAGCCCGAAAGAGTAGAGGGAATGGAGCAAGACCAAGACTGATGAGGGTCTTGAGGAAAATTTTAATCATCAAGGACAGAAGAGAAAGAAGATCAGGTTAGAGGGAAATTGGGACTGACTGTATAAAAAGGGAGTCTTGCTTGGGCAGTGATGCTGGGGAGGACGGCTCGGACTGGGAGGATGGGACTGTCACGAGGTGGACGTACGTGCAGTGCTCCCAGCCCTGCTGGTGGTCTGTAAGGAATCAATCTTCTTTATTATCCGGCATGTCACCAGAATGGCTTCCCAAAACACAATTTTGATTTAGGTGATTATAATTTTTAATTTCCTTCTTTTTGATGAAATTTACAGGCAAAGGACAAGAAGTTATTCTCGCGTATTTTTTTTGGCTCTCACTTATTTTTGAAAGGGTGAAACTCTGAGAAAGCTAATTTTAAAGCCGAAAATCTCTGTCCGGTGCCTCAAAAGGCATTTTTACAAATATAAACCAATGTTTTCTGTATTGACCTTAAAATATGTAACTGTTGCGTTAATGGAGTATATGAATTACCCAAGGACTTTGTTTTTGGCTAATTCATTTCCTGAAGCACCCGTGTGACAAATGCATGGTTGAATATTGGGTATTATTGACAAAAAATACACCTGTCTCTTCGTGATGTATTCTGCCTTTGGTCAGACGTTCAGCTTTTTCCAGCTTTTGTCCTGATTTGAGTCAAAAAAATGGAATTTATTCATACTTGCTTTGGTTGTTTTATTTTTTTATGTGAAGCCACTGCTTGTGTTGATCGGTTACATTGTGTTTTGCAGTACAGAAATAATAGGTAAAGGACAACCTGTCATGGAAGAGTGTACAGTCTAATTTGCGCTTAGTCCTTATTTGTCATATTTAGACATTGATAGGAAAAGATTTAAGGTTTTAATCATGTAAAAACCCCAAAAGTACTAGAATAAGTATAATAAGAAGTTCTGCAGAATGGCCTTTTAAGACTTGGACACAGGGGTATTAATAAGAGTCTCACTTAACATTTTTAAAACTACACAAGTGACCATACCAGCGCAAACTATGGATTTTTCCTTTAAAAATAAAAAGTGTGTGATTATGTATATATGTAGGCATACTCAACATCATTTCTTAAAAAGACATAACTAAAATAAAAAAATAAAAATGAAAAGGAGGCGTCTCATGGTGATATATCCAGATGCAAACAATGATTAGTTACGATATGTTTTCTCATCACTTACCTTGAAGCGCTATTTAGACAGAGGAACACATGTTCTCATTTGAGAAAAAGCCTTTTTGGGAATTTTACACATCGCCCTGGGCTTATTTACGCCTTTGTGGTGCTGATGTGGTATCTGTTAGGCTATTAGGGGAAATACTGGCAAATGAAAATATTCCTGAGAATAGTAGGGGGTACAAGATGTTGTTCCAAGTGACACTTCCAACAGGAAAGTGCTTGATGGCAAGTTAGAGGTGACCTCCAGTGTCAGCTGATTTCCTGCTCTTGTCCATTTTGAAGTCTTGACAAACTGTTAGGCAGATGCTTCTCCTTACTGGCACATGAAGTACAATCACCAAAGGTCAATATTTGGTTCATTATACAGCAGCTACTTCTGAGAAGTGAGACCTCAGCCTGAGGGGCTTGCTTCACTAATGCTCTCGCTTGGCGAGGTAAGGGCTGGATATGGGAAGAGATACAGGAGCAGGAAAATACTTACAGATACAGAATGGGGTTGAAATCCATTCACCTTGGTCCAGAGGTGGTTTGCGTAGTGCTGGCTGATCACCCCTAACCTTTGTCTTAACCCCTGGCATTTTTCAGAAAAGCAGGCAAATGGAAGTAACACAGTAAAACATAAAGAAATTAAATGACCTGATTATCTTTTATTGAGAAAGGCAAAATATTGCCACGCTTGGAGATGCTAAAAATACTTACTGCAGAATGTATCTTTATTAAAAAAAAAAAAAATCTGTTGTTCCTGCAGAGTTGTTGTGTGACCGTAAAGTTACGGAGGAGTGTCCATGAGACCGTCTTTTGTGTTGTGCTCCCTGTAAATGATCCGAGACCCTTTTTTCTTCCCCTTTGTGCTTTCTCTCCCCGCTCAGACAGGGGTGGCCAGCTGAAACGCCTCGTGCAGCAGGATTTCCCTGGGAAAAGAGTGTCTCTGAGGCAGCTAGGTGCCACTCCGTTTGGTTTTCCACCAGATGGATGAACCTCCAAAAGCTCAGAAGCAACTGCAACTAGGTTATAAAAGGGAAGACATTAAGCAAACCGAATTGTAAGGGTCACCACCAGCTCTTGCCTCAAAGTAAGAAAGGCTCGTGTACGATTCGGATGTGATTAGTTGTCTTGGGTGAAACCGCAAGAGGCAATGGAGATTTGTATAATCTTAATTTAAATCTAGGATTTTGATAGCAAGATTGAATATTGCTCCTCTGATTTTATTTATACTGTATCCTAGAAGAGAAGGCAGCAAGGGTAAGCTCTTAAATAGCCTGATCATAACTGAGCAGTCACACATAGCATGTCTTAGCCTTGTGAAAAGGTCAGCTGTGACAACTGTGTGTGTTTTTTTCTGTAGCTCTAAAGAGCACAGTAAACCTTGTGGTCAGAAATACTTTGTCTCATTGTTGTGTCTATCAGAAGAAATTTTTGTGTATTTATTGGTTTAGAGCAAATTTGGGGTGAATAAATGTTGTGTCTCTAAGACATCAAAAAAACCCCATTAGTCCTATATACGGACAAGCTATACGGGAGCTATACGGACAAGCTCTATGAAAATGTCCATTTAGTTGTATTGCAGTGTTGCCAGGGTTTTACATGTATTGAAATGGAAATGATAGGCACTGTGTAAACGTCTGGAGAGTGGGAGATACCCAGTTTTGTTTTTTTCTCAGTGTTCTTGCAGAAAAGTGTATTATATCAGACTCTGCTCCAGATTTAACTGCGGGAGAAATGAGAGATGTTGTTTGCTCATGAGTTCTTGATTCCTGTGTGGTATAAGAAGGTTAAACCTTATGGGAAATTTGTTTCACAAACCATAGACAAGCATGCTTATGGTAATCTGCTGCACTTAAATTTTTTTAACGTTAAACCATGTTATTTTGAGATGTTAATACCATTCAGTTTCTCTATCAAATGTAATACCTTATTACATTTTGTGTGCCGCCGCTAGGTGTGTGTAACAGCTCTGGTGACACTGATTGAATTAGTCAATGCCAATGAACCAGCAGTATCAGAGACACTGAAATCCACCTTCTGTGCGGAGGCTGCTTCTGCCGTGTTGACCAGGATGCCCAACGGTGTCCTGCTGTTCTGTGTTCCTCTGTCTGCTTGTATCCAAAAGGATTGTCACAACTTCACACTAGATAGAAGGAAGAAATTTTTTTACAATGAGGGTGGGGAACCCCTGGCCCAGGTTGCCCAGAGAGGTGGTAGATGCCCCATCCCTGGAGACATCCCAGGCCAGGCTGGACGGGGCTCTGAGCAACCTGCTCTGGGACATGTCCCTGCTCACTGCAGGGGGGTTGGGCTAGATGGCCTTTAAAGGTCTCTTCCGACCCAACCCATTCTATGATTTTATGAACTTTATGAACTTCTGTTGCCTTTCTGGGCAACAATGATATTTTTATTTTGCATCCGTGCCATGCTGAGCATAACCCGTGAGCGAGACTCGTCAGCACTTCAAACCTGCAAGTACTGATTAGTGTTCATAGTTGTGATGGTTGGGTGATGTGGTGGCATCATCTCTAGCTTTTGCATAACTATACAGGCTATGCGGTGATAATTTCTGGCAATATCTGAGTGAGTTCTTGTCGCTTACAAAAATGGGGGACCTATGCCTGTAGGACAGACTTAGCATCTTCTTGCGTTGCCATTTGGAGAGAACATTCGTGACAAGCAGTTGGCATACGCTGCCGTCCTGTGCCCGTCTTCATCAGAGTATGTTACTGGCACTGACTTTTACTAGGCTGCTTTTTCCAAAGGTTTTATTAGAGTTAACCCACAGAGTCTGGAACAAATGCACCAAATGTATTAGGTAAATTATTAACTAATGCTTTTTATCCTAAGGGGTTTCAAAAAGCATTTTCAGCCATTCGGGTTAGCAGTTTAAGCAACATGGTATTATTAAGTGTTTGCAGAATTGAATCCCATAAACAGTTTTTACTGTGAAATAGTGGGCAGTATCTACTGCCTGCTGTGAGTAGGAAGATGTATTTCTGAAAGTGTTTGGGGAAGAAGCTGCTAACATAGCACATTTTGGCTTTTCCATGCGGTAGGACTGCCTTCAGAGGTGAAAGGTTATACCTTACGGCAGCACAGACCTATACACACTTGAATTTTCTGTATAACCTGGCATTTGCTGTAATTTCAAGGAAAGCAAAGTCTAGCAAATAGCACACTTTCTCAATCTTTTTCTAAAAGAGTTCAGCTGAAGACGACTGCATTTCGTGGCGCTTTGATTTAGCATGTTATTAAGGGGGAGGGAGGAAATTAAGTCAATTTTATTACTGGCTGTGTCTTATCTGATTCATCTGATGCTGCAACCTGGCTTTATCCGCTTTTAGTAAATACTCCTTTGAAATTGCTGCTCACCCATGTAGCAGTAATAAGGTTTATGTAATAACTGGCTTTTGATGGCTCTTTCCAGCTTGAGCTAGATTTTCCTGTGGAATGAGTCTGTAACTGTAAGTGT
The DNA here is from genome assembly GCF_000687285.1 of Phaethon lepturus. Lineage (NCBI taxonomy): Eukaryota > Metazoa > Chordata > Aves > Phaethontiformes > Phaethontidae > Phaethon > Phaethon lepturus. The sequence goes on along the minus strand of NW_010551322.1, from coordinate 5,803 downwards.
GTGTGTATCACACTGTTTGCTTTTTCTTTTCCATATTAATTATTAAAACACAAGCGTAGAAAAACGCATCTTACTGGAGAATGACTTGCCAGGTGACATTTTAGCAGAGAAGCAGAAAGAAGATGTAATTTTTTTTCTCTACTTGTAAAATAGATATGAACATTAAATTTCCCAATACATGCAGTGACCGTGGAGAAGGCTTAATATGATCCGTACGAAGTAGGGTAACCTAAAAATCTTCGTTATTTCTCATCTAAAGAAACAGGAGGAAATAAAAGCACGCCGTGAAGCAGCGAAGTTGCGCCTGGGATGCATTTGCCTGCGTGTTCCTTTTTTGCTTTCTGACATGTTTTGTGGTAACTTTAATCTACTTGCCGGTGTGTTCAGTTCAACACTTTCTGCAACCTGGTTCTTGCATAACGATGGACCCTTTTGTCATAGGAGTTGAGTTTGCATTTCAAAGCCGAGGGAGTGAGATGATTTGGAAGTGATTTGCTGGCATGTTGTGAGGAAAGGACTTACGTTTTTTTATCTTGGTGTCCATGCAGGCTTAGGTTAATCTGAAGGTGCTCAGTCATGGCTTATTCGTGAGTGAGAGTAGTTAGGTTTTTAAGAACGCAGTTGTGTATGGTCATGAAAGGAGAGCGTAAAATAAAATACAGGTTCTACTTTTTAAGTCGTACTAAGGTTACTGGAAAATGGACAAGGCTGCCTACAGGCATTTTAATTGTCGGTCCAGTATAGAGTCCTGCTAAGACAGCACGGCGGGACATAAAGAGACTAAAAGGAGGTCATTCGGTGTGATAGCTTTCTCTTAATTTTGGCTTGAATTCACTAAGCTAGTCAGCTCTGGCACTGTTTCATGGCTACTGACTGCATTTCAGAAATCCCGTAGGGGCTGTAAAATCTTTTGCAAGCGAAACCAGCATTTTAGCAATGAAAATGTACCAGCACTGTTATGCTTGCGGTGTAGTTTTTTGATAATACTCAGCTAAATACATACTGTGTATTTGGATGCACGTTCTTGTTGGTTTGCTTATTTTTAAGATATTAATTGCTCAAAAATATTTAGGGTAAAATCCTAGTTCCTTTGAAGTGGATGAAATTCTGTTTGATTTCACTGGGGTGGAAGTGTGTTCCTCACACTTAAGATTGTTTCAAAGCCATGCTACTGAATCTTTCTATATAATATATTCTACTGAATATGATTATTTTTAATTAACATTTCCTGCTTTTAGTACCATGCTATGCTTTCAGTTTATGCAAAATTACACACTGCCTTGCGACAAATAACTTGCGTTATGCAAAGTCTTTAGCTGCTAATAAGCTGAAAACAAGATCCATTCTCTTCTGAGAGAAAACTTTGTAAGAGTTTTGGGAGGCAAAAACAGTGCTGGGGAGGCTACGGTTGTAATTTTTTTTTTCCATTCCCTGAACACAGCGTGGGGCATCGTTGCATTCCCTACAGTAGCCGTTGCTGCAGAATTCTCTTGGTCATTGCCCAGCTGAGACATTGACCTTGTCCCACCTGTTGTAGGGTACTTTCCACGAGGCTTAGGCTCCAAGGGTGTGAAAAATGCTTAGGTCTTAGTGCTGCACGGAGAAATACTTGACGTTTAAAACCCTAGTCTTTGATTACTATTGAGAAATAGCAAGGGTGCCAGCGTGAGGGGGTCCTCACCAGGGAAGCCGCTGAGATTGCTTGGAGGGCTTACGTAAGGGACTGCACCCAGCCCAGCGGAGCTGCCTGCTTGCTGCGCTCCGGAAAGCATGGATACTTTGACCTTAATGCTAAGGCGAAGTGATCGTGGCAAGCCTTTGTTTAAACAGTGCTAAAATGATCAAGGGAATGATGAAGAGCCTCAAAGAAATATTGGCCTTTTCCCATATTTTATATTTTCAGATGCTAAAACTAGTTGTTGAGCAAATGTAAGGTATCTATTTTAAGATGCTGCATGTCAATATCTGACTACAGATGGCTCCATGAATCATAATTGGAAGAAGGGAAATGTTAGACACTAAGATATTGTTGCTAAGAGATTTTTGTACACAGTATGCTAACATGTGCTGGCAAATTTGGGAACAGTAGCAGCAGCATGCTTTTGGAGAAAAAAATTTCAGTGGTGAAGAAACTGTCTTCAAAGGACTATTTAAAGGATAGTAACGTTGTTGTGCTTTGTTGTATCAAGAACTGATGAAGATGAAATTGTCTTTCAAGCAGAAAACATACAGAAAACGTCCAAAAGGTAAAGATAATCCTGCTACCTGCTGAAATAGAAAGTGGATACTAGAAAGAAAAAGAAAAAAAAATACTTGTGTTTAAATTGCGCAAGTTCCAAGAAGATTAAAGGTGATGGTTGCTGATATTTTGCCATCTACTGGACATCAGCTATATAAATATACAAAGTCATTTCCTTTCAAAATGTATAATATTAAGCTTGTATTACATTATATAATTAAAATTGTTAAGAATTATTTTCTGTCCAGGAAAGAAGCGTGTATGAAAATGCTGAGTATGATTTTTTTTTACTTATATTCTTTCATAACATTACTATAGAGTAATTGAGGAAAATTGCCAGCATTTTATTGTCCTGATAAAGAATGTGGGTTATTTCTGCACTTAATATAAATCTTTACTGACTATTATTTAAAGAAAAAACCCCTAAATTTTACTGCTTTTCTTTATTCTATGTATATCTTATCCATCTTATTTCAGTGAGTTTTGCTGAAACTTGAAATTGTTATACCTGAAATACAGCTTCAGATTGATAAAATTAATTTGATCAATCAATTTCATTTTATTAAATAAAACAAATATTACACAACTATAAACTTCTCAAAATAGTAATTTGCTTCTGACATATTTGTAATTAGATGTATTACATCTGAACTTCAAAAGCTGATTACTTTTTAGTAAAGTTTTGGAATGTGAATGTAAATGTGTGTCTCCATAATGTAAACATATGTATTTTCTTGAGGTTGTGTTTCATGTCATCCATATTCTATGTATTCAGGAGCGCTGTTAGAAAAAGACAGTGAATTAGTGATGTTAATAGTATATTAATGAAGTATTTGGTTTCATTTTGTAATAAGGTGAACTAAGAAGCTTCCGCTAGTTTTATTTTACAGTGTTGTAGCCTCAAAGTCAAAAATCAACTACAAAATGTGGGATGGTACTTTGCCCTTTGATTTTGGAAAGCAAAATACAAAATTCATGATTATTCAGCATTTCTATTTTAGGTTAGATAGTTATTATAATGTATAGAGTTTTCCAACTGGTTCAGAAAAAAAACCCCAACATTTTCTTGTATTTATTGAATACTTAATTAATAGAAAATACCTAAAGTTGATATTGTGAGCTCAGAACAATGCTTGCCAAATTGTCACATTTTGCTGAGGTATTACAAAAGAATGTATTTCCAAAGGAAGCTGAGTTCTAGGTATGTTCTTGTATTTATTGAATAGATAAACATACTTTCACGTCCAAGCTCTCTGAACGTGTAAGAAACCAATAGTGTTTGATCAGGACAGTTTTCTCCCACACCTATGGAAAAGAAATTTGGAACACAGATTGCTTCTTGCTTTTCCAAACCGAACTCCATCTGTACCGCTGAAGAGCGTTTTAAAAATCTACATGCTGCTCATATGTAAGAGCAACTGATGCATCTCAATTTAAGATTTTTTTGGGGAGAGTCTGCAGAGTGTGCTGCAGGATTTTTTGTTACTCTTTGTCAGGGATGGAACCTCACGGTGCTGTGTGCTGCATAGGCATACGTGAGAGCAGGGTCTCTGCACTTAACAACCTAAATTTAACTTTCTACTGTCCGTGCGGATGGCTACTGCATACTTGATGGTACACTGTGACAAGCTTCCAGTTGGCTTTAGGCTCCAAAATGCCTTTACCTCCTCGGTTTTTTAGGTAATATATACCTCCTTATATTTATTAGAGCTTTTCTTTTGAGAGAACGCAATGGAAATACACTGAAGTTGAACTACGGTGCCTTTTCATTGCCCCACATAAGCTCCAGTAGATTTTCCTATCAGAGATGCCTGTCTCCAAAGGTTCTGATTGTAAAGGAATGGTTTAGAGATTGCCTTTGCTGTTCGATTATCACCGCTCGATATCGCAGCTATTGGGTGAATTGCTGATATGATTTTTGTCTGGAAACTAATGCTTATTAAAATGATAGAATTTCTTATATTTTTAATACTGAGAAAGCACATCCTAATTATGACACATGGAAGAGCTTTTCTGGCAGTCTGTACATTAAGGAACTGATCCCAGCTGTTCCTTCTAGATTCACTCGTGTTAATTTCTCACGAGTCTCTGCTGATCGTGAAATAATATAGTCCTCAGTGGTGCAATAAATAACTGATGGTTTAGTAAGTCTGTGATTTAAGTGGAAGGCAATTTCTGGTGAGTCTTATGGTTACAGTCCCATTCGCAGGGTGGTATCACCTCTTCCTTCCCATTCCACCTGAAGTCGGGAACACATAGGGGGGGTGTGTGTGTGTGTATATATCTCTATACATGTATATATATCCGTCTGCTTTCTGCCGCTTGGCTGAGACTGAGCAAAGACTGAAGTCGCACTTTATCCTGGGATAGAGCGCTCCCCTTTAACGCGCGGGGCCATACCTGAACCCATCGCAAGGGCAAGCTTTCTTGAAAGACCGTCATTTAGTGAGCACCGCTGGGTAGCGGGGACGGCGGAAGGGTGAAGCATCAGCCCTGAAGGAAAGAATAAAGAAAAGTACTTTCATCAGGACAGTGAAATTGTCTGGAAGAGAAGAGAAGGGTGGGAAAAAGCAGGTGGGGAGTGCTGACTGTTTTATCATGAACTGCTTATTGTGAATTGCAGCTAGAACGGTGCAGCCCAAACAGCTTCCTCCGCGCTCTATTTAGGCAGAGCATTTTAAAGCTTTATGTCTCGCCTGCTCTTAAATTTCAGCATGTGCAGAAGGAAGTGCAACGGCCTTGATTGAGAGTGAAGCATAAATGAGCTGAGAGATGCTCTCCTCACTCCCAGGTAGAAAGTTTGCCCGAGTTCATTGGCTGGATTTAAGAGGGGACAAGTTCAATTTCTGTCTTTTTTGTATTGTTTCTTATCGGGTGGAGCAGTGTGTTCCAAAGAGTGATCACGTAATTTAGTTTTGGTGCTTGCCTTTCAGGGCCTAACCTATAAAGCTCTAAAACTGTATTTGCTAACAGGCTACAGAGCCCTTGCTCTAATTTAATATAACCTCTACCAGTGGTACATTTCAAGAGCGGAAAAAATCAATTGTAAAAGGTTAGTGACAGGTAAAGTGTGTATATAATTTCCAATTTCCCGAAAAGAACAAAGCACTGCATTAATCACAATTTAAAAAAAAAATCTAAATACTTGAGTGTAAGTAATTGGTATATTGAATGTATATATCACTTCTGGGGGTTTCGTGCCTCGTCCAGCGCCCGACACGACGAGCGGGCGCGGCGTGCCCCCCGCTCCCGCCTGCTCCCCCCGGTCTCGGCGTCACAGCTACTTCATTCAGTTGAGTTTCTACTTCACCGCGCTGTCCCCTGGTTACCAGCCATAGCAACTAGCACCGCGTCCCTTCTCCGCGGCACTGGTGACAGAGCCCCTGCCATTGCCTGGCGCGGCGCGGGGCCCTGTAACCCGCTGCGGCGTTTGAAAGAAGCATCTGCCTGAGACGGTGGGCGAGAGGAGGGGGTGACCCTCAGCGAGCTTTGCTTCTGCCGAGGCGCGGCCAGCGTCGGTACGAGCACCCAGCTTCTGGCCGTGCCCTGCGTCGCGTGCCCGGA
>NW_010551321.1:0-31700 GCF_000687285.1 Phaethon lepturus | reverse complement strand
GGTCACAACAACCCCATGCAACGCTACAGGCTTGGGGAGGAGTGGCTGAAGAGCTGTCGGGTGGAAAGGGACCTGGGGGTGCTGGCTGACAGCCGGCTGAACATGAGCCAGCAGTGTGCCCAGGTGGCCAAGAAGGCCAACAGTGTCCTGGCCTGTATCAGGAATAGGGTGGCCAACAGGAGTAGGGAAGTGATTGTGCCCCTGTATTCGGCACTGGTGAGGCTGCACCTTGAATCCTGTGTTCAGTTTTGGGCCCCTCACTACAAGAAGGACGTTGAGGTGCTGGAGCGTGTCCAGAGAAGGGCAACAAAGCTGGTGAAGGATCTAGAGCACAAGTCTTACAAGGAACGGCTGAGGGAACTGGGGTTGTTTAGTCTGGAGAAGAGGAGGCTGAGAGGAGACCTTATCGCTCTCTACAGCTACCTGAAAGGGGGTTGTGGTGAGGTGGGTGTTGGTCTCTTCTCCCAAGTAAATAGTGATAGGACAAGAGGAAATGGCCTCAAGTTACACCAGGCTAAGGAGGGTTAGACTAGATATTAGGAAAGAACTCTTTACTGAGAGAGTGGTCAAACATTGGCACAGGCTGCCCAGGGAGGTGGTGGAGTCACCATCACTGGAAGTATTTAAAAAACATGTGGACAGGGGTTGATGGTTGGACTTGATGATCTTGAAGGTCTTTTCCAACCTTAATAATTCTGTCTATCCAACATTCAGCTAACCTCTTAGTATTTTTAGATTCCAATTTGGCATTACGATTATATAGATATTGTTTATAAATAATCAGTGTTCTCCCTGGGTTCTTCCTGGAATATTCCTTCCCTCCCTCCAGTTAGTGCTTGTTCAACACCCTCTATTATTAAAGTGGTCCTTTAACAGAGTCAATAGCAGTTAGACTGCTGAACTAGCAACCTGAGCTATATTGGATGAGGCACCTTTGCTGAGACAAAAGGCAACCAAAGATTTCTTCACAAGAGGACATGATGATGTTAGAGGAACACACTGATAGCCAGAAACAGTGTTTAGCAAGACAAATTGTAAGAGCACCCTAAAATATTTTCAGGCCTGTTGACAGCAGAATAACAAAGCAACAGTTAGCTTGCATATATGACTGGGAATGTAAAGAAGTATTGAAGAAGTGATGAAACAATTTTGGATTCAAATAGGCCACTTCATTCTGGAGAGAGGGGGAAAAAAATAGAACTCAAAAACATTAAAATTGTTTCTTTCAGTTTCATATGAATTGAAAAGTATTATTAAGCTTCTTTGCTTATGAGTTGTAGTGTAATAGTAATGTTTCCCCTTTCCCAACAGTGTTCATTCTTCACAGTGCTGAAGTCATCCATGCAAGTCTAAAATACGTGCATATGAACAGACTTAAGCTTAAATCTGAAAGTTTCCGAGTTGCAAGCTGACAGTGTACCAGGTTACTTTTAAATATGAGCTGTAAAGTTCCACCCACCAATCTAGAGCAGTATATGGGACTGACTGACCAGTGTTGAGCAAAACAAACTAAAAAAAACAAACAAGAAATCCCCCATTCAAGTTTCCAGTCTCCTGAGCAGTGGCAGCTCCACACAACTCTCTTCCTGCATGAAGAGTTGTTTAAACATTGTTTAAACAAGAATCTCATCATAAAAGATGCTGGAATTTGAGCTGGAGTGCCAAAGACATGTAAACTACCGCAAATAAAAGGGAACAGAACGGAGAGGTACCCAGGACACCAAGATATATAAAGATCTGATAGTTTTTCCCAGTGTCCCATGGTAGGTAACACTTTATTGTTGAGAGGCTCACATAAAGCACAGCAAGCCTTCTCTTTTATAGCAGAGAATTTGTCAAAATCCTTCACTTTTATGTGCATGATTTATTAATCTATTTTCTAAAGCAATTTGAGGGTTGTAAAATCATACCATTATTTAGTACACAGCTCCTCAAGGATTCTGGTTTATCAACTGTTAGGTAAAGAGTGGACCTTTCAAGTAAATGAAGTTCACATGCACAAAGAAATACCTAGGCATTTACTTGTTCTCCCTTAACCTGAAGTCACAGGGTCAGGTCCCCACCTCACAGTATACAAGCCAATTCACTTTGGCTAAAGCTTTAACCCAACATATTCATCTCTGCACCAAAGAATTAACTGCCAAAATACAGGGTCAGGTTGCCTTCCAGAGGAAGCCAATGCAGTAGGAGCAAACAAACTTCAAAGAAACACAAGTCTCTCATTTCAGCAGTTATTTCTTACAGAAATGGGAGCAAGATTCAAAAATAAATTTTGTTTGTTAGGTAGTCACTCAGAGGCTGAGCATCTTTCAAAACTGCCAATGATTTTTGGAAGCTGGGCATTCCCTACAAGCTACTCATCCACACCCACAAAGTTCATCCAAAGTTGAATTTTTAGTATGTCTGTTTAGACCCTACATGCATCTGTCTCACACAGAATGAAAGGAAAACAATCTGAACTAATAATTACAATGGTTATGTCTGATATCTGTAAGAATCAGCTGAAAATCGGAGATGACAATCTCATTTCTACCCTGCTGGTCTGCACCTTGGCCTATTTCATGAGCATTCATATCAAAACACTGTTAACCATTCCAAAAGATGGAAAATAATGCTGTTCAAAAGAGTCAGAATCAAAGTTTAATGCAGAACATTAATTCATCTTTCCTTCTACTCAGGCTTTCATCTATGTGCTATGACAGTGTTTGTAACCATTCATTTCAGCAGCTTCCAATCCTACACCCTGTCATAACCTGATTCCCTCTCAAGGCACAAACCACGCATTGCTCCCAGGCATATTCATATGATTCTGCACAATTTAGGTAGCTGCATTAGCATCTACTGTTCACACAGACTCCCATGTAAGAGGATTTGGGGCATGAATGGGTTTTCTGAATCATAGCTTGAAAGAGCTCCTCTCACTGTCCATTGACTAGATAGGGAGCCTAGCCAGCTAGCATCAGTGCCCAGGTTAAGTGTTTACAACCACACAGTACATACTTTCCCCTCTCTCTCCCTACTTCTGATCTAGCCACCTCACATTTTCTGTACAGTGAGGCTTTCAGGCTGCTATTTCCCACAATGAACCACCACCCATAAAATCTTCTAGTACCAAGATAAAGAACTTCAAGAGCCTTCATAACAACATATCACAGAATAGGGACTAGAAACTCTGACACTATCCTAGTGTTGTTTGAAACCTCCATCAGATCTTGACTCCATCAAACATTTCCAGGTACAGATATTTCTGCAAGCAGAGTTTCTACCACAAATACTTCAAGTTCAATTCAAGCATCATGATAAGAGGCTATCCATGTTAACAACTTTTATTATTACCACTGTTTTTTTTAAATTTCTATGTTTCACAAAGTTCAAGCTACTACCACAATTACAATGTAGTTTTTGTTCTTAACAGCATAATGAAGGAAGACCAAGTTTAAACTAGATGTATTTCCACACATTGAACTACTTTAAATTCACCTGCCTTATACCCAATTCTTTGCTAGCACCAACAGTCCTGAATTTAATATGCCAGTTTCACTGGGACTCCAATAATATATCAGTTACCATCACTATAAAACATTTTTCAATATAATGATGCTGCTGAACACAAACAGAAGCGGGGGGGGGGGCGGGGGGGGGGCACATAAGGGGGCGGGGGAGGGGGGGGGAGCACATAACTGGTAAGCAAGGCATCAACCTGTGGTGCAATTTATTTTTTAAACAAGATTTCAAACAGTGACTAATCTGATCGCCCTGAGAGGGGGAACATCACATGAATCTTGGCCTGAGGAACAAACCTAACCAAGAAAGAATGACTCACTGTGCAGGCAATGTGATGAGAACCAAATGCTAGATTATCCAACTTCAGTGATTACAGGAAGAGAAAATAACATTTACTTCTTCACTCCTCAGCACCAAGTATAGATAACACAGGCACAATAGTGCAGAAAAACAAGCAAGAAGAGGCTGAGCATAGTTATTTATATTATAAGGAGTGATCAAAACCACAGAGTTCAGAAGTTAGTGCAGCTGTGTGCACCTAAAAGATGTGACTGGTATAAGCAGCTGAGATTCTGAAGATACATCTAAGCCAAAAATGCAATACTCCCCTGTAATTTCTAAAAATGCTCATATGATTAAAATACATATTTAGAGGGAAATGTATAACTATCAATGAAATGTCTGCAATCGAGCTGTTGGTTTTTTATGCAAAGTATAAAGCAAGGTATTAAAAATGGAAAGTAACCTACTTTCCTTTTCTAAACTATGCAAAGTGTTAATATAATGAAACTCAATCAATGTTCATTTTCTTTTATTCTTCTAGTTTCAGTTTACAAGTTAGTCATATCAGCTGTAGAAGAGGGGGCGAGCAAGTCTGTAAAGCATTCTGGAAATGTGAAGTATTTTGCATACTTACTAATAGTGACAAAGCAGAATTCTTATACCTATGCAGAAGAGAGAGGATTCAAAAATGTAAGCAAGAAGGACAACTGGCAACTGCTCTGAAATACATTCACAAAGTTTTATTTTTATAAGCATGTTCAGTTCCACAAATCTGTTCAACACAGCACAAACCAGCTCTGACTTTGCTTCAGTAGAAGAGGTCCAACTAACTAGCGAGAGCTGTACGAACATAGAAGACATTCTCTTTCTTGAAACACTTCAGCCTACACAAACATTCATACATGATAAGGGAGGATTAAGCTTTAAAAAGGGAAGGGCAGGTGAAGGATATTTGACAGGATGGAGGTATAAAGGCACAGCATTCCCAAAGATAATGCAATACAAAACATATATAGAAATGTGAGGTTAATCTTAATTAGAAAGTCTTATACTGAAAACTTTTCCAAATCAAACCAAGATCCAACTTCACTGTCTTAGGGCCACCACAGCTCGTTAGTGACAATGGTGTGCTTTAATGACACACAGATGGAGCAAACACTGCCAATGGAGCTTATTCCTCAAGCCCAGTGACCAGCAAGGACAACACACCCAATGAGTTTAAACTCACAGCTTTGAATACACAGTTATGTGCTGCAACTACGCAGTCACCAGAAGCCCAAAATACATAAAACCTTGGTCAACCCTGTCCTCATCAGTTTACAGAACACATCAAGCAGGCAAACAGTGGTAACTTACCTCCACACACATCAACTTATAGTTAATTTTTAGAGCCCAACAGAAGTGATATAATACACATCATGTTCTTCTTGCAGGTACAGCATGTACAAGCTTTATCACAAATTTAAAAATAAAAAGCAAGAAGTCCTTTCATCTTTATTCAGAGGGTCAAGTGAAGCTATGGTATCACATGCAGCCAGTGTCAATCAGTATCTATAGGCCAAGCAATACCTGTGCAATATCCACTCGTCTTCAAATAATCTCCTGAAACCCCTGTGCAAATTCATGGCTTACAAAAGAACAGCAGACTTGAGTCAGGGAACGCTTCTGATAATCATGTGTAAAATGAAGTTGATTTCTGGATTATATCACACACTTTCACTGACTGTAAGAAAGCTCTTCGCTGATATTTACAATAAGCAGGGGCAAAACTTAAAGCATGTAATAGACATGCCTATCCAAAGACTATTTGTTAGATAAAAAGATGCCCATTTTTACCTTTTAGGGTAGAACGCAAGTTAAATACATAGGTGCACACAAATTTGTGTGCATGCTGCAGTCATTATTTTTAATGCTGGGGGATGAGGATGAATATATCAGACATTTGGCTACCAAAAAAAGACCAAAGCTTCTTTACAAAGAGGACCCAAGAATGGAAAGCCATTCAGCTTCAATTAACCCCTTACTCATTCCATGTAGTTTCAGAAATGGTCCATTTGTTTTTATAAAGCCATACCGCATAGCATGTGTGAAGTTTGTACTCCTGTGCAAGAAGTTAGCTTTTTTCGTTGAAGGTCTGGATTCCATCTCAGTTCTGCTGCAAACTCCAGCTGTGATTGTGTATATAGGTCAGACAGCTAACTTCCGTACCTGAACTACCCACCTCTCTAGCGCTTCATGTTCAAAATGCAACTTCAGATCCCTCAGATGAAAGAGCGTACTGGAGTTTTGCATTACACTATGTGCTAATGCAACTGCATGAGATGTTGCGGAAACTGCGTTTGAGGGCTAGCTGCAAAGAGGCCAGCAAAGCCAACCTAGCCTGACCAACATGCCTTACACCAAAGGTCTCCCTTCCGCAGCAAGTAAAGAGCAACATCCTCTTGATCTGGGAAGCCTCTTGCCTACTTCAGCAACAGCACAAGTCAGGGGGAATCAAACACAAACCAGGATTTACCAACACAGAGTAGAAGACAAAGCATCTGGTCCTTTTAACAGAAAGGTAAGGCAGACAAACAGCTCCCAGTAACCATGACAGGAAAATCTTACCGTTAGCAGCATATACTTCCAGCAGTACTGTCACACAAAGAGAGAGGAAATGGCTCCCAAAGGCTTTATTGTGGAAAGCGCACCAATTCAGGCATGAAAAAGGTACTATAACAGCTTGCAAAGAAACCTGGCAAAAAAATGCTTCATAACAGAGATTACTTTGATAAGAAAGACATCCTTCATGGGAAGCTGCCTGAGGTATACTATATCAAAATAGAGGGGCAGAGGAACTCCAAGTGGTAAGAAGGTAGATGCATGGAACAGAAGCACAGGAAAACACAGACAGAAGCCCAAGAACGGTTCCCACCGAGGCATAAGTTTGCTTCTACATGCTCCAGCACTGTTACATCCGAAATAACCATGCCATAACCACCACCCTGCTGCCAGATTTATGAGATCTGAAGAGACACTACCTTCCCAGAAGATGAACCATTTGTGAATATTAAAGTTTAAAATATTCAGCACAGGAAACCATCTGTTCTGACTTTTGCACATATTTTGAAATACTTGACTAGTGGGGCCTTCTGCAAAAGAAACTACTTGTTTCTTAATCTCCAGCTCTAACTTGTTCTGAAATTAAAGTACTCCCATCGTAAATTCAGCAGTGAAGCAGTGGATATACCTGCAAATGAGAAAACAAATCGAAGTTTGCTACCCAACCAAAAAAATTGCCTACAAAGGTAAGAAAAATATCACTCTTTAAAAGAAGTACCTACTCAGGTGACAACATTCTGGGTCACTTATTTGCTTATTTTCTGAGAGTTTTTATAGACATTAATCAGACCTTCTCTCCTGTGACAGCCAGATATAACAGGTTTCTGTAGTAATATGCTCTTAGCACACATAGAATATTCCTCCACAGAAAGACAGTAAACACTATTTAATAGCATAAAAAGGGTAGGAAAGCTCAAAGGCAGGTACTATAATTTTTAACTGAATTGAAAGTTAGTGTCTCTTACTTTCTTGAATTCCAACACACTCACTCTGCTCCAAAAACGTTAAAAGGAGTTTTCTAAGCAGGGAGCAGTGATTTCCTCACCTGTTCCAGTAACACTGTAGCTTCACAGCCACTTGAAGCCACCACAAGCCACTTGACTGCTTGTTGCCCATCTTCCTGTTGCATGCTCTTGGAAGAGATTTGAGGCTGCAGTCTCTCAGTTACTTGGGACTACAGGATCATTTTCCAAGGCTACTCTTACTAGTGTTGTTCTATAATGCCATGATCTAAGGACTCATTCAAAAGCAGCAAAGTCTCTAACAAAAAGAAGCCACTCTACCTACAAAAAGATCCAATGCAATCAGTGATCATTCTTTGTTCAACTCTATGGTCCCTGACCACCAGTTAATGAATGCTCTCTGCTGGTTCGTCTCCTCCACTTACTTTACTGTCGAGCCCCTTACTTCAAATAACTATTAATTCAGCAAAGGTTTCCAGACCTAACAAGGTATTTCCCTTTGATTTAGATAGAAAGCACTGAAGAAAGCTGATCTATGTAAAACAGTGCTAAACCTTGTCCATTCTGCAATGCTTGCACCCAAATAAGCGGATTTAAACTTGTTTTTTCCAGGCTTTCTTTGATAGTCAGCTTGTCTACTTTCATTTCTCCTACCCTTTAATTCAGCTGAATCCTCACTTTGATTGAAGCTTATATTGTACAGCATCTCTTTGACTCCTTACCAAAATGAAGTCTAAAATACAATCAAGATATCGCAAGGGAATCAATCTGCTGGCCACATTAAGTGTGTCCATACCCTACTCACTGTCTGTAACATTTAATTCTCCATCTGAGAATGAAGTATTTTCCCCAAAATAATATTTCCTGTAAGTTTCTTAGTGCATGTGTTGCACCTTATTCTGTACAACTGCATGTTGTCAATTGAACAGGCTGTCTCACTGGTTCTCCATCTCCCAACGCCTTCCCTGAAGTCAAATATAGCTAGTTACTGCCTCCGCTTATCAGCAAACTGAAGTTTGGCATGGTTGGGGCCATGAATTAGTTTTCACATTAGATCACCAGGTTCACTCAACTCCCCAGCTGCCTGCCAACCACTGCACTCAGAGGGCAGAAGCAGCGGATTACGACATCTCTACAAGAAAACACAGAACTCCAGCAAGTGAAGCATGCCCCACAAACACAGATCTCTCCAGCTATATTCAAATCCAGCTATGGAGAAGACATACCAGAATCACTGCATTACCAAACTCATTACAGTTCCTACTGTAAAACCACATTTCCCCTCCTAAACGGCACATTTATTCACTCTGATACACATGCAAGCTGAAGGTACACAGACCTATTAGACTTTATTAAAAATATTGTCTTGAGCTTACTCACAACAGCTGTTTCCTCTTCAAGCTAGAGAAAACAGATGGCAAAATAACAAGAGCTAGATAATTTTTAAAAATTAACTCTAAAACATGACACTTGTACAGGATTTCTTCCACTCATGCATCTCCAAATGGGATAGTAAAAATAATTGATGCCAAATGTTATTTTGCTAGTAGAGTATGTAACAGCTTGATAGCATAATTAACATATTAAAAACAAGGGCAGAACAAAGACTACATCAAATTGCACAGAAAAACTGCAGGCTGCATAGAACCCTAGATCACAAAGCTGTTGCTGTAAATTCCCTACGAAAACACTGAGAACATAGTTTATCTCCCCTCTCGAACACCTATAAAGCCTGACAGCATCAAGATAGTGCAATTACAGGTGTGGAGAATAGGGGTGTATTCTTTTTAGTATTCATTAGCAACTTCAATCAAGATTCATATGAGTAGAAAACAGTAAGAAAAATATTTTAAGTCACACTAATTATCCCTATGAACATAATGAGGGGATTTTATTTGTGTCTGTCTGGCATCAACTGCAACCCATCAACTGCATTTCATGCGCATTCCATACACTTAGGAGTAGAATTTAAGAAACTATAAATATGTCACTATAACATTTTAAACATAGGTTGAGGGAGACCATGTGTTATTGAGCTACCGCATGTTGAAACAACTGTTTAAAAGTTTCCAAAAATTCCTACCAAAACACCAGCATTTTTGGACAGACAGCAATGAACACTCAATTGGTTGTTCCTCCTACAGCACCAATTTAGAGCAGAAGGAAAAATTTTGGACAGAAATTAAAGCTATGCTTTTGACCACCTACTTTAAGGAAACACAAAGTATAGGGTAAGTGAAGAGTTTATCTTTTTTTCTGACATGCCTAGGGCTGAAATGCTGTACGCAGTAGACCCCTAAACTACCAGTCCAGGTTTCAGAATCTACTAATGTCTATTAGACTCACAATTAGAGTAGTGAAGAAAACAATGCCACACTCACCATTTTTCTGGGCAGACTCTTTCCTGAAGTGACTACTCAGTTTGGTATACATTGAAGAACATACATCATGCATCTTTTTTTTCCAGGCAGAAGAATCTATTCTAAAACATAACAAACTAGTCTCTGCCAATCTAAACATCTTTCTAAACCCCACTGAAGATCCACAGAGAAATTCTGTTCTCCTACTCCATTAGCATTCCAGGTACAAGCCTCCACAAACTATTCTATCACCATTTCTAAATAACCAGAAATTAAATAACCAGAGCGGTTAGACATCAGCTTTACAGGAACAGCAAAATTGGTCCAAAAGAAAACTTACACTGTATGTGTGTGTCTCTATTCATTATGCACCCCCCCAAAAATCCAACCAAAAAACAATCTATACACATAAGTTGTGTCAGCTGGCTAGCACATTTAGAAACAGAGATGGCTTAATTGTAGTAATTTGTAGCCACTGTGCCTCAAAACTGCAGAGCTTGTGGTCAGTAAATACACACTGAAATACTGTTCTTCATAATAATATATAATAAAATATACCACTCATATAGTATCATAATTGTCTGCATAATATATTGCAATAATTATATAATTATAATGCATTATATTTTATAATGCATACCCATATATTATACAGAGATACATGAAAACCCTATACATACAACTTTCAAGCAACTTTTAACTTCGAAAATCTTTTCAGCTGACATTTTAAAAACTTTAATTCCGACAGTACTTACTCTGCTAGTTTTTGATACAGTTTTATGTAAGATACAGAATAGAGGTTTGGGTTTTTTTCCTTCAAGTATAATCAAATATCATATGATGCTGATCTTTAACTAGATCATAAGTACATCTGAAGCATCTGGAATAGTGAAATTGTTTGGAGTACTAAAAACCCAAGCAGTGGACTATTACAGAAACAAAGATGTTTCCTTCCACGCCATTTTGTCTTTCTGACCTCTATTCTAAGGGTAGAAGAAGATTGTATTTTACAACTTGACCGCCACATTATTCAGTGTATTTGTGATCTCAAGCAAGACAGTGAAGTCTCAGACATGCTCACGTATCCTCTAGCTGTGACTGTATGAATCAACTTCCTTTATTTATGGAAAGTGGCTACTAAATTAACTCCTGCCTTGGCATTTAGCATCTACAAGCTTCATTCTCAAATTCATGGGATATCCTCTGTCCAGCACAGTCTGCCATTCCAACTAAGTTGTGTAACTCCTGCTGGCACAGCTAACCGAAGTTGATGCATGTCCACATTGCAGAGGGGAAAAAAAAACCCCACACTAATAGTTATTCTCTTGCGAACCATACAACTCAAGTAAGTGATGTTGAAACTGCCATTCCTCATTATCAGACCACACCCAAACCTGTTTAAATGGTACCTCTTCCATTAGTTTGCTCCCTTTGGTAAAGGCAAAGTAGATGTAAACACATATATCTAAAATTTGTCTTGTAGATTAGAAGCTGTATTTCTGATCTTAAGCACAGACCCTGCCTTGTTTTCTTCAGGAATCAGAGATAATAAATGCTGTCAGTCAAGCTTACATTCAAAAGGAAAGAGATGGTGCACATGTACAGCTGACAACTGCCAAAATAACCACCTAAAACAAATCTTCCAAGGAATCCAATTACATAATTGAGCTTTAACCAGTTACAGTGTACTTGCAAAAACGAGAAGGACACCCATTTAACAAGCTTCCCTTTGCTCCCCTGACAGATCCCCATTAAAAAAGCTTTATGACAATCACCTATATCATGTGGGTTATCTAAAATAAAGTTCTCTCACTTGTTCTTATCATTAAGAGGAGCAAATTACCAACAGCTCACACCCAGTGGAAGATGTCTACTGAATAGATAGTACAGCTCTACGGTCTTCCCAGCAGGGAGGAAAAAGCCACTTAACCAGATAAGCATATCCTTTCAACTTTTCTCCACTTCCACCTCCTTGTGTATCCTTCAGCTCAAAGGAATACCTTATTCTAACCTAGACAGTGCCAGAATCAACACTGCACTTAAGTAAAAGAGCTCACATAAAACCCTAGCACTAGCAGTAAAGCCATGCTATAAAGAAACATTCAATAACTTACTGTACACTTCTCATGATCTCTCTCTGTTTCTTGGTTTAGGGAGATCCTCTACCACTTTCTCCACATGACAGTTGTGAAAACCTTTCCTCCCGCCCACCACGCAACTGCTGTCTCCTTACATCTTTACTTAATTTGATGCCCTGTCATCTCCTTGCTCTTACACAAGCAAGATACCCTTAAACATACAGGAATGCTTGTTGTCCTGCAGTAAGGAGTTACTAAACTCACGCAGTGCAGATGTTACGTGCATCGTGAGGATAAAAATCTCTGAGCAATTTGGTTATGCAGAGCAAGACTCAGTTATATTTAATAGTATTCTCTAGTATTTTCTAAAGTGAATCCTCCATGATACACATTCAGACTACAATTCAAAATATTTTGCATGAGTTATTCACCTTTCTGAAAAAAAGTTTAACACTGATAACTTCTCCTAGCTATTTTAACCAGGCAGAATTAAAGAGGAAGATTGAGGCACCACATGCCTATCTATAGAACATTGGTCATTACTCTGCCTTCTGTGGAAGCAGCACATTGCAAACAGTGCTGTTATAAGACACACCACCATCTTTCAAAGTAGCAGGAAACTCGAATGCAAACAGAACCCTTTCATCTTGAGCCCAGGTCTGCAGGGAGAGCCACTGGATGAGCTCAGAAGCTAATTTTTACACAACCCTTCTGCCTGTTGCAAAAACTCCTTCAATACAGCTCCCACAGAAATAGCAGAGAGAAGTCTAAAAAATCCTTCTGGGGAAGGGAGAAGAAATTCTGAGACAGGAAATAAAGGAACATTGCACTAATAGTTCTCTTCTGCTAATCAACAGAATAGTGCTGACATGATGTAAGGGCAGGCTTGCCACAGCCTGGAGAGAATTAAGAACGTGCACCAGAAACTTCACAAAAATCGGACATGGTTTTCAAACCACAGAAAAAGGGAAGAAGAATAAATCACTAAAAAATGTCACAGAATGAGAGCAAGATATTAGCCAAAATACATGGATGAATAAAGGGACAAAGCACAGCTGCAAAAGGTTAAAGAGGCTTCAAGAGAATTTATTTTCTTTTCCTCCCAACAGTCCAATTAGCAATCATTGTTACATACTGTAGCAATAGCTACCTAATACCTAGTGCCTCCCATACACTCCTCCTTATCCACAAAGAGCTGTGGAAATACTCACCTTCCAATGTAAGTCACAGTGACTTCAAGAATTGCAACGAGGGGTTGGCTCCCCTAGCATACAGGATGCATTTTATTGCCACAGTTAGTGTTATGAAACACTCAGCCCTATTTGCTGTTATTGCATCTGCACTTCCTCTTTTCACCCTTCAGGATTCCCACCATGGCTACCACAAGATCAGAAGATGCAGAAGACTTTATGAGATAAAGGCTAGCCCAGACAGGATCTTACCAAAACAACAGTGGTGTCAGAGCCCTGAGCACAATCTCTCCCCTACCCTCAGGGGTCTGAAAGCCTGGGCTCAAGGCCAGCTGTGACATGGTGCAGCTGTGTAAGCTCACATCAGGCTGCTGGGAAGAGAGTTGTGTGAAAAAGCACTGAAGCAAGCCCCACTGGGCACCTTTCTCTACCCATGAGCTGCATTCCAGCTCAGACTCTCACTCTTGGACATTGCCAGAGCTATACTGCAGGTTTGTCTGTGCCTGGCCATTTACCTTACCAACACTGACCGTGATCTGCTGACTTAATTTCCTGTTACCTTGGCCCTACCCCATCACTACAGAGTTGTCTGGTGGTAACTGGGCTCTTGGTTGACATCATGGACCTGCTCTACTCCTGTTGTTTGGCTATCACAGGACTCCCTGATTTGTTGGTGAGATCACTGCCCTGACTGCTTTGCGGTCAGACTCAGCTTCCAGCTTGCCTTTCTTTACCAAGAAATCCACTTGGTGCTCCATGACAAATGGGATAGGATGGTCTCAGAGTCACATTAAATTCATCATTTGTTCATCCAGTTCTCCTATAAATATTAGTAAAACACCCAGCTACACTAGCAGGGCACTGAGAATTCTGTTACTGAGGTCGTTAGGACCACTGCAGTATTTGAGTGATCATTGCTATCCAGAACAGTATTACACTTCTCAAGGCTAAGCAAAAGGTTAAATTTCAAACATCAGTGCCCAGCAGCTCTTCAGAAAGGTAAGCAGCTAGAATACAAAATTTGATTTATTAAGGCTACAGAAGACTTCTCTCCATTGTTTAGACTCCAAGCAACTAAGAGAGAAGACATTTGCACAAAACAATCATATGATCATAGAATAGTTTGGGTTGGAAGGGACCTTTAAAGGTCACCTAGTCCAACCCCCCTGCAAGGAGCAGGGACATGGTCATCTTCAACCAGATCAGGTTGCTCAGAACCCCATCCAACCTGACCTGGAATGTTGCCAGGGTTGAGGCATCTACCACCTCTCTGGGCAACCTGGGCCAGTGGTTCACCACTCTCATTGTGAAAAATTTCTCCCTTAGATATAGACTAAATCCACCCTCTTTTAGTTTAAAACCATTACCACTTGTCCTATCGCTACAGGCCCTGCTAAGAAGTCTGTCCCCATCTTTCTTAGAAGCCCCCTTTAAGTACTGGAAGGCTGCGAGAAGGGCTCCCTAGAGCCTTCTCTTCTCCAGGCTGAACAACCCCAACCCTCTCAGCCTGTCCTCACAGGAGAGGTACTCCATCCCTCTAATCATTTGTGTGGCCCTCCTCTGCACTCACTCCAACAGGTCCATGTCTTTCCTGTGCTGAGGGCTCCAGAGCTGGATGCAGGACTCCAGGTGGGGTCTCACCAGAGCACAGTAGAGGGGCAGCAGAATCACCTCTCTCAACCTGCTGGCCACGCTGCTATGGATGCAGCCCAGGATACGGTTGGCCTTCTGGGCTGTGAGAGCACACTGCCTGCTCATGTCCAGCTTTTCATTCACCAGGACTTGGGGGTACTTTTCAGGAGGGCTGCTCTCAACCCCTTCATCCCCCAGGCTGTATTGATACTGGGGGTTGTCCTGACCCAGCTGCAGGACCCTGCACTTGGCCTTGTTGAACCTCATGAGGTTCACAGGTGCCCATTCTTTGAGTTTGTCCAGGTCCCTCTGGATGGCCCTCCTGTCCCTCAGGCATGTCAGCCTCACCACGCAGCTTGGTGTCATCTCGATGACAACTGTGTCCTGGGCTGCATCCAAAGAAGTGTGACCAGCAGGTCAAGGGAGGGGATTCTGCCCCTCTACTCCACTCTGCTGAGACCCCACCTGCAGTACTGTGTCCAGCTCTGGAGCCATCAGCACAGGAAACACATGGACCTGTTGGAGCAGGTCCAGAGGAGGGCCACAAAAGTGATACAATGGATAGAACAACTCTCCTATGAGGACAGGCTGAGAGAGTTGGGGTTGTTCAGCCTGGAGAAGAGGAGGCTCAGGGGAGACCTTCTTGCAGCCTTCCAGTACTTAAAGGGGTTCTATAAAAAAGATAGGGACAGACTGTTTAGCAGGGCCTGTAGCAACAGGACAAAGGGTAATGGTTTTAAAGTAAAAGAGGGCAGATTTAGACTAGACATAAGGAAGAACTTTTTCCCAGTGAGGGTGGTGAAACACTGTCACAGGTTGCCCAGAGAGGTGGTAGATGCCCCATCCCTGGCAACATTCCAGGTCAGGCTGGACGGGGCTCTGAGCAACCTGATCTAGTTGAAGATGTCCCTACTCATTGCAGGGTGGTTGGACTAGATGAGCTTTAAAGGTCCCTTCCAACCCAGTACTTAGTCCCTTCTAACCCAACGGTTATACAATTCCACAATTGTGTAACTGTACAATCTGCAAGCTTACTGAGGGTGCACTCAATCCCACTATGTCATTGATAACGATATTAGACAGTAACTGGCCCCAATATGGACCCCTGAGGGACACCAGTTGTCACCGATCTCCTTGTGGACATTGAGCCATTGACCACTACCCTCTGGATGTGACCATCCAATAAATTCCTCGTCCACCCAACAGTCCACCCATCAAATCCATCTCTCTCCAATTTAGAGAGGGGGATGTTGTGGGTGACTGTGTCAAAGGCCTTACAGAACTCCAGAGAGACGACACTGGTAGCTCTTCCCTTGCCCACTGATGTGGTCACTCGATCATAGAAGGCCACTAGGTTGGTCAGGCAGGACCTGCCTTTGGTGAAGCCATGCTGGCTGTCTCAGATCACCTCCCTGCCCCGCAATGTGCCTTAGCATAGCTTCTAGGAGCTCTGCAGTGCTCTACACCAGGCCTGGGACCTTTACATTGTAGTGCAATGCTAAATATTCCATTACTGCCAGCATAGAGAAAGGCAAAAACTGGTGTTAAACCTACAAAAAGAACAGGAAGAGTCTGAATAAGCTCTGCTGGGGGGGGAAGGGGAGGTGGAGGAGTATATGGGGGAAGAAAAGGGAAAGCAACAATTCAGTACCAGTTTCTTAATCATACCTTCCTCCTCAGCTTCTATTCTCCAGATTCAAACCGTCACTAAAACTGTTTTCTGCTGAACTCTTTCTACTCCCCTCAAGTGTTTCAGCTAAGAGCTAACATTGACATTTGCAGGGCACACTAGAGTCATTAGGCAGCCCTTGGTTCACAGTGGGAACTCAAAGAATTAAAATAAAGCCCCCAAATCTCCCAGAAAATAGAAATCAACATCTTTTGCAATCCATGTGAGAGCCATTTGCTCTGGTATTGCATTTCACTTCCCCAGTCATACATATGCCAGGCAGAACTTTCACTGCAAGAGCAGTACCATGTCCAGGAGGACACAGAAGGCATTTCACTCAAAGTGCAGACTGACAAGAACAGGATCTTGAAGGAAACAAGACTTGGCTAGGCAGAGGAACAGAATCCTGCTTGTCCTCCCCTGTCTCTTCCCCTAGCAGGGCTCTCTCACCACCCTAGGCACTGATCAACCAAAGCCAGTTGATTCTGCGTGAGCTGTCTGTGAAGAACGTGCCCCTTACATCTCACCATGAATTAGGTAAGCCGGAAGAAAGCAGTCTGCCACAGTGGAATAACAGTGCCCAATCCTGCTATTCAGACCTCAGATCCTTGCCACTTGCACAAAATCGACTTCCAGGAAAGTCTAGTATTATTCTCAAATTGGCACCATGACTGGTAGATACCATTTTCCTACTTAAGAGAGTCTCCCCTGCCTCAGGAAAGGCTGGCAGATAACTCAAAGAATTCCATCGTATAGTAAGGAATACAGTGAAAGACCTCATCAACAGTGCTAGAGCAGATTGTGAACTGAATATTTGTGCAGGAAACCACATACTCAACTATAGGAACAGAATGCTCAGTACACAAGTACCACTCATCCCATGGGCTGAATGCAGCACAGTATGTTCCTGTTATAAGTAATTATACATGTTCCTGTAGTGGCAAGAATTTTGTGTCCACAAAGGGATCAGATCAAGGTTACAATGGACAACCCTCATCATGGTAACCCTCAATGTCAAGTGTTTGACTCTGGAAGCTCACCAGTGCTTAGTGGATGCAGCAGCAGACAATGCAAGCCTTCTAGATACTGGTTACAGCTGCCAGGAACATGAATGAAGAGGTATGTCTGATACCATAATGTCACAGTGAGACAAATATCCACGCTGTCTTCCAGGCAGAACAGCAGCTATGCATTCCAATGACTTTCCTAAATCACGCTGTCTTTCAAATAACTAGCATAAAAACTCATTTATCATTAAGGTTAATTAGGCAATTAATGAACTGAAAACAATTACACCTGAGGAGACTGTAAAATGATCTAAGTGGGCCAGGTCAAGCTTACTGTCTAGTGGCTTGAAGGTTTGGGGCTGAAGCATCCAATCTGGATTATTACACGAGTACAAACCAACAGCAACATGATTACACTTTCTACAGCTAAGTTGTAATGCTGGTATGATTCTGAAGCCTGGGCATAACTAAAGGCCTTTTAGAGGCACCACTAATACCACAGAAGACTTAAAGCAGCATCCTCTTGAGTTACTTTTAATTTACAAAAGCCTCAACCGCTTTCCCTTTCTCCCAGAAAAGCTCTCAATCACAGCCCTACAACAGAATTCACATCACTCCCCATCAACAGCCAAGTAAATGCTCCACTCGGAGAAATACTTAAGCACACTCTTGATAATAAGCTATTTTAGTCCAAGAGTTTTACTTTAATGTGTTAAAAAAAAAATTAAAATCTTGATTAAAATAAAGCAAACTCATAGGCTCAAAATGATGTTTTGATCTTTATATTATCACCACCTTCATCCTATGCTGGCCTATTTTAGTGTTATAATCTCATGTTCTCCAAAGAAATCTATCATTCAACAAACAGAAAGCACTGCAAAGCAAAAAAACCTAGCACACACTGGTTGGGCTGTGGCTCATCCTTCCCACACCCAGTTTTCCCTGCAGGTATGAAGGCTCAGCACTCCAGCACAGTTGGTTTCAGGTGTACCATAGGGGACAGAGAAGCAACAAACACCTTCTCAGGGACTACTGGCCAACAAACAGACTGGTCCTCCTCTTAAAGGACATCTGCAGCAGGTGAGCTGCATGGACCCCACGTGGTTTGTCTAAACGTGTTCACCACAAGATACTCTTTTCTCCCTGCCATGCCCAGCCTCATTCACTATACAAATTCTAACTTGGGGGAAAATTATTCAGAGGGTAAAACACCAAAAAAGAAGTGTGCACCCACTTCCAAAACAATGGCAAAAAGAAGTATCAAATAAATGCACATGACACCTGCACTGGACTAAAACGCTTCATTGTGCTTTGCTTCTGTCCAAGCCCAACCTGCCCTAAGACAAATATCCCCAATTCTGTCTCCCACAGCCTGATACCCTAGAAGATATGTACACTGCAAAATACATTAGCATTTTCATCGTGACACCAAAGACTACCAAATGCTTTACCTAGGATACAACAGAAGCACTGATACATCACCACCACTGCCTCCTCCAAAAGCACAAAGGGAACCAAATTCCCACTTTTAAAGCATAACTACAAGGTCCTGCCTTGTGACTGACTCCATACTCTGAATCACAGAATCATTAAGGTTGGAAAAGACCTCTAAGATCATCAAGTCGAACTGTCAACCCAACACCACCATGCCTACTAAACCATGTCCCCAAGTGCCACATCTACATGTTTTTTGAACACTTCCAGTGATGGTGACTCCAACACCTCTCTGGGGAGCCTGTTCCAATATTTGACCACTCTTTCAGTAAAGAAATTCAACACAATCTTAAAAAGCACAGCATCCCTTAAGATCCCTGCAGGTCATTTCTCCCTTCCCTGGTTTTACAGGTGCTCAGAGGGTTCAGCCAAATTGAAAGGGAGGGGGGCAGAGACAGACCCTGCATTTGCATGAGCTGGCTTTCACTACCGATCACTTCCACCTGGTTATTTATGCTGAGCTTCTGCCTGAACACTCCTTACCCACCCAGAGGCAGTGGGCAGAAACTCCTGTCCCCATATCACATGCTGGAGTTCTGGAGAGCAGCAAGGGATCAGACCTAGCCCTGTACCCAGTATTTCCTGCAGGCAAGTCACTTCAAGTAGTGGGTTCTTCTGGTCACATTCTGAAGAACCTAGTTAACCCCACGCAGTACAAGAGGACTTTTGGTATACCTGCAGCCTGGCACTAATTCAGAGACATGTAAGCTCATATTTGGTTCTAAGCCCTTCTTGGATAAGATATTCATGCATGACCCCATTTCATTCTGCCACTATGCACAGTCTGTTAAGCAAAGTATTTGCTCCTATGTGGTTCCCAATGCAGTGTGCATGGCACTGATAAAGTAGAGACCCCACCTCACAAGCATTTGGTATTTCTGGTTACTGCCAAAATCAAACATCCACCAAAAAAAAAAAACAAAAAAAACCCCCAAAAAAAAACCCAAAAAAACCACAGAGACATGGAGTTTGACATGGTCTAACTATACCCAAGTAAGATTTCATGGGACCAGGAGAAAAATACACTTTCAATTCCAAAGATTCACTTTGCACAAGAAAGTAAAGCTCATATTCAAGGACATGAAGTACAAGTTACCCACAGGACTAGATCACCAATTCCCATTACCAGAAGCAGGGTTTGCATACCAAAAAGTTTGCAGGTGTTATCAGGAAACTCTAATAATGACAACATATACAACATTTCCCACTAGACTATTACAGAGATTGGTTACATTTAATACTGGAGCTGACTTTAAAAGTCATTCAGTTAATATCTCTTTCCTTTCAAACCCACAACTTTCCGGAACACTGTCACAGAAGCAGGTGTCAAAACACACTAATTATCAGCCTGTTAGAGCTTCACTTTTACTGAAGTTATTTTGCTCTATTGCAACATCCCAAATTGCCCTAGGCACTTCTTATTCCCTGTCAAAAACTTCTGCCTCACCACTCAAAAACAGACAGTTGGGAGCATTGGTCTGAATAAAAATTAGCCTTCCTTTTTCTCCCCTCTCTCAGGCAATTTTGCTTAGTAGGCCTAAAAAATAAAAGTATATCACTTACACTATCTTGAAATCTTGTTCCTTCCAACCCTAACATGCAATACCGATTTCCTGACGTCCACTGCAGGCACCACCCCAGTGAGTACAAATGGTGGCTCTATACTTCAATATAAGAGGGAAGAGGCATAAACAGTTCCCCTAGCTTTAGTCAGAGGTTGAGTTATGACCACTGACCACAACTTCCTTTCTCCATCATCATCTCTGAAGCACTAATAGTCTAAGCCTATTCTGAAGCAACTACTTGGAGCTCCTGTCTTAAAGTACTGTACACTGTTAGTAGGAACATTGGTGTTCACACTGGTCAAGCAGAATCACCCAAGGACTGCTGGCTAACAGTGTGCAGCAAAATTAACTATGCAGAACAATCTACAAACACAGGGTAAGACTAATGTTTACAGAAATAAGAGTAGTGCTGGTCAACTCCTACCTTACTTTTGGGTCAAGAGATGCTAACAGAGCACAAGTGTGGTTCTTTGGGTATCTTAACTTGACATTAGAATATTATGCAACATCAGCCAAGGTCCCAAACGTCAAATATCTACACTACAAAATGCGACTCCAAATTCCCAAAAACAGATCAGAGAACATTTGCAGAAATAGCTATCAGGTCCCTTCTGCTTATCTACTGGGGAATACTTCACATCAATGTCAGAACTTAACCATTAGGTTCATGGAGGCGGTTGGAGTTAACGTCCCAGTGCTGCAGGGAAACATGGTCTGAAAGAGGTCTCTAGGACCAGACTTGGTCTAGGCTACTGAGAATTTGCATAGATAAAGACAAGGACCTTACTGACAGTCAATGCAGGGCACAAAACTTAGGGAACACAGCTCCCCTCTGACTTGAGCAGAGCAGGTGCAAGTTTTCATGGACCTTTATTGCCTCCCTGCAACAGAGCAC
Organism: Phaethon lepturus; assembly: GCF_000687285.1. Classification (NCBI taxonomy): domain Eukaryota; kingdom Metazoa; phylum Chordata; class Aves; order Phaethontiformes; family Phaethontidae; genus Phaethon; species Phaethon lepturus. Next base: position 10,461 of record NW_010551321.1, on the reverse strand, counting down.
AATACAGCCTTAAAGTAACAATAATCACCTACAGAGCAAAATAACTTTGGTTCTACCCAATTTGCAGGCACACTGAGCAGTATTGTTACTTTTATATAACAGCAGAGGACTTGAAAACTTTAAAATAAGAAAAAAGTGTGCTATCTTACACTGCACACACATGATCCACTGAAAGACAGATTTCAGACTACTGCTGGAGTTTCACAGTTCTGCCACTATTTTTGCATACTTTGTGGGAAACAAGTAACACTTCCCCTGGTTTCCTTATAAGACATGGAATAAATGTGCAACTACCCATATGTACAATTCTTTTTAATATAATCAATTATACAGTTTCTGTTAGGAACACCTGAAAAAAAAAAGTCAAGAGAAGATAGACAACTGCAGTCAGCAGATCTGAAATTCTCATCTGTAGAGCACTGACAGGTCTCACAGTGCATTCTTGCTTCTCTCTGTTAAACTGCATTAAAAGAGGCAGCTAAAAGTAAGATAAGGATTTCCCTAATATTAAGTTCTCCATGAGAGCAAATGCTGCTATTTCAGAGATATTCCACTATTCAACAATGGAAGGGAAAACAGTTAGTGCATTTATAAAGAGAAGAAACAATGCTTATAATGCAAGCCTCATCTTAATAGCAGGTGTTTTGTGAAGCAGCTTTTGAACATGTATTGTACCACTACAGATCTTTCAAGACTACAGAGAGCATGCAGAGACCAAGGCTATGATCTCAGACACAGCACTCACAGGCAAATGATAACAACAGAACAGCCAACCACTGAACTATAAACTTCCATTTGTTCTGGAAAACTTCGGGCAGCCACTCAGATACGTAAGTATTCATAAAAGCACAATTTTTTCAGATGTTCCATTCTTAGAATAAAACACAATCTTACAAAAAATAAGAGCAATTCCGTTAGACCGCTGCATCCCCTTGCTTTTTTAGTGACTACTAGGGATCTGGGACAATGCGATCCCAATCAGTAAAACTAACTTAAACATTGCTGGTTTGGAAGGGATTAATTGTTTTTCTTTTAGACTTTCACATTGTGTCATACTATCAGAGCTCAATTTTCCAAGGTTGTGTTCACGTGTTCTGTAGCAGTAACCAGCTTTTCAAACCAGGATCTAAAAGCAAGTGTAAGATGTCACACGCTGTGTCTCCTGCAAAATAGATCTAATTTTCCATTACAAACTGGTGATTGTTCCTGGGCATGGGAAGGAGGGAGAGAGAGGGAAACTAAGAAAGGAGCTTTTATACTATCTACCAGATTTTTCTTCTCTTTCTACCACCCTCCTTCCTACAATTCTACAAGCTGAATGACCTCCAGAAAAATCAATTAAACTGTTTTTCACTGAAATATCAAAACAAAACATCTAAGAAGTTTCATGATGTAGTTCAACTACACTGTGAAACACAAGGAACATATAACCAAATGCTTTAAAACACACAACTTAGAAAAAGATACCAAGAGAAACAGCTTTCAGAACGCCACACTGTAGTACTGAATGGAACAGGAAATGAGGAACAAAGAAAGGAATTTCATAGATTCCAGATGTACTCTAACACCAGCTGAGAAATACAAGCAAAAATCAACTACAGCCTTGTAAAAGGCTACCACTAACTGCTTTCTTCTAGAGTTCTTGAAGAAAAGCAAGTAGCTGTAAACAATTTGTAAATAGAAATATTTTTAGAAGAAATTGGAAACAGTAGTAAAAACAAACTTCTTCCCCTCTCTCCTATTTTTAAGGAGCTATCAGTGCATCTGGGTTTTGGAGTTGCTTTTTTTAATATAAGAACTCTGTATAAGCAGCCATAACAGAAGCACAACTGTAACTATTTCAAGTCATCAGTATTTCAATACTTGGAATATTAAAGTTGAATGAAACTTGAAAGCAAGGAAAATAAAAAATGGTGAAGTTGATTTATACTACATGCCTTCTGTGTAACTGGAATTGAATGGCAATTTAAATTTGTAAATTGCTAAAAAACAAGTTCTCAGTCACTCAAAAACTTTGTTCCTACAGGTATAAATTAAAAAATTAACCACTCTAGATTAAAAACACTGGAAGTGGAACTCCTTCACGAGTTCAAATATCCTTCTGCTCTCCATGTAACCCGATGTCTCTAACGTTTTACGTTCCTTTTCTGAAACACAAACTCAGGCCTTTCAATGCAAACTTCTTTAAAATAGATTTTGAAATCTCCGAGTAAAAAGTACAGTGACAAACAGACAAGTATATTTCCTCCTAAGGTCACTGTAAAAGATGAAAAGAAAGCTTAAGCATGCATCTTATGGAACACAGACTATGTTTATTGCAGAAATAGGTGTTCTTCCCAACTTCAAGGCTTTTCATTAATTTATTGCATGCGGCAAAATTGAGATGCTTCACCTAATGTTCATCCACTTACTACCAGCTTATAAGAGTACGTTAATATTTATGGAAATTAAACATTGCATCAAATGCTACCAGTTCAAACCTACCAGTCATTCATAAAGTAAAACACTCTCCCTTTTACCATCACATCATACTAATCCATTTTAGCTAATGGTGATGCACCCACACAGTTACACACCCCAGTAAGTAGAGGACGATAACATTCAGTTGCGGGACCAATGAAGCGATCTTCATTTTGCCCCAATACTCCCTGAGAGGTAATAACAAGCAAACACACCAGTGTCTAGTGAGGTAGAAAAAAAGATAAGACTTATTAAGTCTGTAATGAAAACCAAAGAGCAGAACTCTTAATAAACCTAAGAAGTTAGGCCAATCAGACCAGGCTGTAAGTCTTCAATATTTTTGTTCTTTCCTCAACAGACCTCAAAAATACAGATACCCTACACTTTTTTCCCTTTCAGACAGAAAAGGGGAAAAAAAACCTCAAAGCCCTCATGCTTTCCATTGAATCGTTAAAGTGTTTTACATTTGGCAACGATTCATGAAAAATTTCAAGAAACAAAAATAGAAAAAAAAAATCCAATTCTTAACAATTTTGAAGCTTCACATCTCATTTTGCAAAACTTTCACCCAGAAAGTCTTCTATAGAAGGAAAACAACATGTCAAGTTTCAGGGAAGTTGCTTTCCCTTGGTAGAGGTTAGGATGGGAGAGGAAGGAAGTTAGATTTGTTTTGGTTTTCTTCCAAAACAAAGCTTTCAGTTGGATCCTAAATTCAGCCACCAGTCCACTATGCTGAAGATATCAAACTGGCACTACTAAAGAACAGATACTTCATTCGGTTTAATAAATGTTGCTAAAATCAGAAGATAGCTATTCAGAATGTGCAAGTCTATGATCAGCTTTTCAGTTCAATAAAATATCACCTGTTATTAACTCCAAGCATATCTCAAGCTTCTCCTTGATATAACCACAAAATACATAAATCTCTGGCACTGGAAGGTTTAAAAACACATTAAGACATACTAGTGCATGTTTTAACCATTAATATATGCCTTGGATGACTTGCTCCCCAGATACATTAATAGTCCACTGGCACACACAAATATTTTTCTTCTATATATTCGGCTGAACATTTGTTGGTCTGAAATCATTGTAATATAACTGTCTGACATTTACATCTTTTATAGTATTCAGACAAGACTACAATCCTGTCTTTATTCTAGGCTTCTTGCTCTCACACGGGGAAACAGTAAGATTTATTCTCCAAACACGCCAGTTTACAGAGGTTTTTCTCACAAGTAAACCATCACAACATGAGAGGTACTAAGTACTCCTTAACAACCCCAAGTGGATTTTGCCTCATCCTTTCCCCCACACCCTCTGAGAGAAAAACTGCTACACAAGCTGCTCAAAGACTTAATTCAGCTCTCACAGAAGTGTAACTATTGGTTTTGACAGAATTATTCACAATTTACAGTCCTGTAATGGAGATCAGTCAGTCCTTCATCAGTCAGAGACCAAGAAAGCATAAAGGGAACACCTGAAGATCCACTTGCAGGCTATAGTGTTTAGCTGATCCAAGAATTTTACCTTTGACAGTATACACTAGGTTATTCTAGAAGATTTTTTAAAATTGTATTTTCTAATCTTGCTGTAGGCAACACCCTTCAGTGTTTGCAGGAGAAGGTCTTCCTTAAATGGGAGCATCAGTGCAATAAATGGCTTTGTATGATAACAGAGTGTTTTAAAGCATTACCTGCATAAGTAGAAATCTTGCTGTGATGCAAAGAAATGGGGGCGGGGGGGTTCGTTTATGCTTAAACATGATAATCAACATTAGGTGCCTCAGCTTAAGACAAGTGTGTGATGGAGAAGCAGGGCAGCGTGCGTGAGTATTAACTAAAATACTAGCAACTATTAACAATTAACTAGCAACTGAAACATGTAAACTTTCATAAGCAGCTAAGGCTCCTGAACTGAGTGTGAGATGCAAGCAGTTCTCAGGTGGAAGGTCAGAGATATAGATATATCAGTTTGTCAGACTATCCTCTTGGTGGTCTCGGTGGAGTTTTAACATTTGTTCTCCAGAGCAGCTGGCCAAGCCAATCTATATTGGAGACTAATAAATACAGCATCATCAAGAAAACATGTACTATGGAAGGGGAGTGGACTGAAGAGTGTAGAAAGATTCAAGCAGTCTCATGACACTGCCTGTACACAGACATGAAAGCAGGGGATGCATCTGCTGTCCCCTCCATCTGGTTTCCCACACACGCACGCTCCCAGTCAAGCTTCTGATACTTGCCCAGAGACAGTGCTGACGTTCACTTGAGTGCACAGATTCAGCTCACTAAAATGGAAGAAAACTAAACCTGACAGGAAAAAGAAGTTGCATTCTTTGATCCTGCTTTGCAAATTGAACTGGATTTTGTTGTTACTGGAGTTGTTGTTGTTTTGTTGTTACTGTCAAAAGCAGGTGTGTTTGGGGTGGGGAGTGCAAGACTGTTTCATAGCTGGGAGCAAGATGAGTAGGAAAGGGCAAAAGCAAGACCTGCCTTTTCAGCAGCAACAAGCTACTAATTTGGGTTAGCATATCATGATGCCATGCCTTGTACTACACCTATGAGAATGGAATCACAAAGCAACATGTGAAACATGGAGGAGAACAGCATCAGGCAGAAGAGAGACAAAGAACACAGGAAGAGAAGCTAATATTAGGATCTACCTAACCCAGTAACATCAGAAATAGAAATTGGTTTTCAAAGAATAATAATAAAACAAAATATTAAATTAAATTACAAAAAAAACATTTCACACAAAACCACCACCCAGTCTGAAGAGTAATTCAATGCAATGAAAAGTTTTCAAAAGCATTTTCTGGAAAACTGCAAAGCTAAGATACCCAGCACTTACATAACATCCTCACCTAAGAGCGTTTGGTACTTTGACCAGCAGATAATCACCTCAATGAGAAGACAAGAAAACACTATTAGTTCTCATGAGAGAGATTAGAGAACACTTTTTTCAAATGTACTAACTCCAAAAGAGGACCAAAAAAACCCAGAAAGTTTGCTTCCTGACATCAAAGACTCTGAACAGTTCTATTTAATGGTTTCACTCCTGTGAATTTACCTCTACACACTCTTAAAAGCCAAGCCACATTGGCTTCCACTCTCATATATAAATCATTTCTTACTTAAAAGAAAGTTAAGTTATGGATAATTTGATGTCAGGCTGGCAGCCCCAAACACAAGCATCTTCCATTTCTTCAAAACTAAGTTCACTGACGCATTTTCCTCTGCTACCTTTGTTTCCTTCTCTCACTTGCAGAAACTATGCCTTGGTCTCCATTTTTGCTCCAGCCCTGGCTGCTCCTGACAGTCCACAAACAGTCACAGCACTCCTCCTCTAGAAATAGCACCAGTCCCAGATCTTTTCCATTCAGCACACTGAACACAAGTCAGTCAGACACAACAACCACCAAATTTAGCAGAGTTTGAAGTATTGAACCAGCGGTGAAAAATATGCATAATATATTCTGCATCCTCCACAGCCTGTCAGACTCAAGCCTTAAATAGCACTGCAGTCAATCAATAACAACATAAGTTGCCACTTTATTTTACCTACGCAACATCAGTTTAAGCTGTACTTGTTAACTTTTTAATGTGCAGAAATGATCTTGAGAAGTCTTGAATATATTCAGGGTGAGATGCAAATAACTCTTCTTCCTTTCTTTACTTGTTGGTCCACGAACTTTAAAACACTAGAAAAATCACTGTTATCTTTATAAGAAACAGTTTACATTTCCTGAATAGTAATTTCCTACTATATATAACTATCTAGAGATAGGTACCTGGGAAAAACTCTCTCGTTCTAAAAATATCTATTCAATAACCTTATGCCCCATTTAAATGGGCATAAATCCTTTTACAGCATTATGCAGTGAGCATATTTAGTTGTACTTACTTCTACAAGTAACGACTTAAGGCACTAAATCCCAACAGACAACATTAAAAGGGACATCTTCTCAAGGCAAAATGGATTTCCCTGATCAACCTTAAGATTATTAGACTTAAGAGAGGCCTGAAGTTTGTCAGAGACAAAATGGTTCCTCCTTAACCTTACAGAAATGCAGAGGCATCTCTCAAACATTTATTCTATATCAAGTTTAATGGTAGAAAGGCAGCAAATACCTTCTCTTGGCAATTGACCTGCTTAAACACTAGTATACTAGCACTTAAGCAAATACTCCGCTTGACTTCACCCAAAACTCTCAGTTTCTCAAAGAAAAACTCAATTGTTTTCACAATGTGTTAAACTATATAGCTCTGTATGAATTAGTAAAGAAGGCACAGCAAAATTAAGAGTCAGACAGCACAGTGTACCGACCAGCAATCCTCATCTAGTCAACTGGACCATCACAACGTAAATGAGGTTTTTGAGCTCTCAGAAAATGTCAGATTTACCCTTTGAATGGGGTAAGCTGTGAGTGGAGCACCAACCCACATCAGGCAGTAGCCAACCTTTATCACAAAAATTTCACATCTTTGTGCTCCTGATCACATTACAAAGGAGAGGCTATGCTGCCAGAAGTCCTACATTTTAGACTATGACCTCAACACCTGTAATCATAAAAGGTCCATCCCTTTCTAAAGATGATAGAAGTTTATGAATGTCTTAAATTGTGACAAGCCCTCACAGTGTACAAGTGGACCGTTATGATCTCTGAGGTCAACAGAACGATGAGCAACGGGGTCCTCCTCGTTATACTATAGCCCCTGGTAGCCTCTTTATGTGCAGTATCCTCCTGTTCCAATTGTTATCCCAAAACCATGGAACAGTTTAAACTCTATAGTAAGCCCTGCTACCGCTAGGAAAATATAATTTTAGAGTAGAGCCCAATACTCCTAGATACAAGAGTACTAAACTTCAGGGACATGGGAAGTTTGTTACTTTACAGTGAGAATTCACAAATGAATTCTGTTTCTTTAGATTTTTCAGGCATAAATAATTTCACAAAGTAAGATCTGTCAGAAAGTTCTCCTCTAACCACTATACAGCATTCCACAGTGGAAAGGTTGAATATGAGCTTTTATTTTTTCAACTGAAAGTTTAATAGTTGATGCCATTTAAGGAGAAAAAAAGTAGCAATTAAGAACAGTATATTTATTAAATATTATTAACAGCACAACACAAGTCATGTTGTCAAGCAGAAGGACTTTCTTTGTAGTTTTTCCAGCCAATCATCAGCCGTAGAGCCTTATGTTGTTTCCTTTCAGGTTTTGAAACACTGACTCATGGAAATATCAGCACTGCACACTTCCTCAAAGCGGCAATCTTATAGGAAGTGTTTGTTTAGTCTTACATGACACATTGTTTTGTTTATGTATAAGGGATTCCGGTAAAAATAATTTTCAATAAAGGAAAAAAAGACAGAGGACAACAGTTTCAGTTATGGGAAGCCAAAATAAATCAATTTCAAATAGACATTTGAACAGTGCATTCACTAGCACAGATTTTTTCTTTCTACTATATGTTACTTCCTTGCAACAGACATGAGCAGAAGTAGGCAGGCATTGAGTTCTTTCAATTCAACAAATCACAAAAGAAACCAGAAACTGGACAAAAGGTAGCACAGTAACGATTCCTCTTAACACTGCCACCCGCAATGACAAGAGTTCATACCATTGCTCCACAACTTCAGTACCACAATGAGACATTTTTTGGAAGTAGCACATCATTGGCACTGTGACCAAATGATGGAAACACAGGTTCCCAAGAAGCTCAAAGGTTCACATTTCCAATAGATGAAGCAGATGGCGTAAGTCAAATCCAAACATGACTAGAAACAACACTACTCAGAATGGGGAAGCATTTAGGAGATCTGGTATATAATTATTCATCTAGCTAAATATGGCTGAGTGTACACAACCCACCAGTCTCAAAAGAACAAGTTTACAACAGCAGTAGAAAACGCCTTCATTTACCTGCAGCTTCTTGGACATACAGGACAAGACTCGGCCATAGCAATACGTTATATTAGGGCATTCAAACATCTCTAGGCTATGGATGTTTTGCACAGCCTGAAGCTTCCAAACTGCATCAGCCTCTCTATTAAGAAAAGCATGCCACCATGGGTGCCCCACCCTGATCTCACAGTGTATTTGCACTGATTCTTCAGAACATCACCCTGACACTTCTTGAGATTTACACTGAGGCATACTTGTATATCAGTGCCCTCATTCATGATTTGCCAGCAAAGATGCTACAGAGAAGGAAGCACCTTACCAGATCAAGCACAGAGTGTCTGAAAGTCAGAGATCAGTCAGATCTTGGCCACAAAAGAAGCTCCCGAAGAACAGAATTGGCCACTTCTGGAGCATGATAAATCAAAGCAAATCAACATGGGAAATGACTTATCCCCTTGTCCTCAAATAACTTATCCCTTAACCCATCAAAAGATGGGTCACTAGAGAAGATAAAAACTTACAAGATACTAGTGAACAGGAACTGCTAAAAGACAAATTCACTCTTGGGAATAGCTGACAAAAGTAGTGTCCATCCAAGGTTCACATTCTCCTTTCAAATCCACTCACAGCTTTCTTTTTTCAGGGAGTCTGCAAGTCTCCATATACAATTTTTTCAAGATTCAGATTGCTTTACAAGGCCTGCTAGATTAGAAATACTCCCTCAACCCATCAGAGCGATCCTGCCATTTCTGTTTTTCTGACAAATTTCACAAAAGATAGTCAGCTACATAAAGGTATTTCACTTTCAAAAACAAATCACAGAAACGTGTGCTCCTGCCACAAAAGCTGATGAATATGCCTTCAGATACTTTCCAGCGAGCAGAAGGAGCTTGCTTTTGTGTGTACTTACCACCGCCCTCTGCTGTATTACAGTAGAAAACCTGGGTGCCTGGCATTATTCTTGCAGTTCATTCAGTAAAAACCTTCCGTTTAGAAGGCAGAAGTGAAGCACCAGTGTACCAGTTATGCACGCAGTTTTTGCTACTTACTATCCATGCTAAAAGTCCGCAGGAATCCTTACTGCAATATTGCGCATTAATCAAACGCTTAGCTCCGATGAGGACTCTGATAACTTAAGTCAGCAGCAGGATTAACTTTAGTCCATGATTTAATGAGATTAATCTCAAGTCTTTTGCTGCTGTTATTATCTTTGATCTCTTCTACCACTCAAAGAAATACCCACACTCTAGTGACATCAACCATTTTGGTATGACAACATCACTTTTCTTCTCAAAACAAAAACAAAACCCAAAACAAACATCCAAGAGTCATCATGTACACGAGATGTGTGTACACACTCCTTTCACTAAAAATCACAAGATAGGAACAACCTGCAATAGCATAACTTGCATGGTGTCCGAATTTCTCCCTTGCAAAAAGACTTTCCCCCCCCCCCCCCCCCCCTTTGACAAGAGCCAGAAAACAAAACTCTGACCATACCTCATAGTGTTACTGAATCTATTTTCTGGATGTATAAAAGAACACAGAATCCACACGCAATTTTCATTTACATCATAGAATTTTACTTCTTAAAATCTGCTGTCACTAAACTACCTGCTAACAATTAATAAGGAAAAGATCCTAGCAATGGTCTCTTTGAAATGCTAATGCCACTATCTAATAGTGAGATTTCCTATGCAAACTCAAGTTCTATGGAACACGGCAATCGGTGGTTGCAAATATGCTTTTACATGCACGGATATGCAAGAGATTTTTCAAGAGCGTTAATAGGGAGCTACAAGCCCAACTCCCTTAGTACCCACCACTGCGAGTCCGGCGCTCAGCTCTCCCACTCTCCCCCAGCTCCCAGGCATCATGCCCCATCTAAGGCGGGTAAACCGCTCCCTCTGCGTACGGGTTTGATTCTCTCAGGGAAACGAGGGGTTTCCCTCCCAGCCGGCACACGCAGAACTCTACCAGGGAGAGTTTAATCCGCACGCTGACATCTGTCGCTTACTTTCTAGTAATGTGGTTTGGAACTTGATCAACACCAAGAAGAGCGAATCTCCAAAGGCGACTCGTAGGAAGCCGT